>NW_027098775.1:0-285000 GCF_037042795.1 Molothrus aeneus
AGTGGCATGGGTGGTGAAATTGGCATCCAAGCAAATTGGACATATTTATAGGGTTTTTGTTATCAGCTACTTGTCAGTAGTTTTTCTGAACAGTAGTCAAATATGTTCTGAAGTTGTGTTTATTTTTGGAGTAGCGCACCTTTTGTAAATTGTGTAGCACACAGTGATTGCTGCATGGGAAACTGAACGTGTGCAGCTGCAGAAACTGAAGAGAAGATGTGGGGTTCTTTTTGTGGTCAAGGCACCCATACTGAGATTGCCTTTGTTCTGTGTATACAGACTGAGCATGGCTGTGAAACACAATGGAACAAGGCAGTTACTGGGTGATGAGCTCTTGTGCTGACATGTCAATACTAAAAAGATGACTCCTCTTATGTAGTTCAGGATAATCCTGGAGGTTTTCTGAGCAATTACTGGATTCCCCCATTCATTGCTTATGAATGGCATTTGCCTCAGAAAACTCCATAGAGATCTAATGAAATGGTGAACAAATAACTTATGCATACCACGTAATATAAATTATTGTGCAGCACAACCATTCAGTTTTCAAGAAAAAAAAAGTAGTTCCTATTTAAAACACACAGTTCTATGAAAACAGATGGTGCTTTTGAGCCTTTTCTTTCACTGAAAGCAGATTTTAATAATGAGCTCAAAACCTGAAGTTAATATTTTTAAGTGTTGTGCAAAAGAAAAAAGAAATCACATTAGTGGTGCGCATTTCATTCTAAAAATGCTCTCTAAGCAGTTCGTGCTCCTAAAATGTAAAAGAGGAAGTGGCCTATATTATGAAGTTCTTCACAGCTCTAGATAGAGTAAAAGGATTAATATTTATGCCAAGGCTTAATCCTGTGAAAACTTATATCTTGATTGATATCGCCTTTTCACTTCGGTTGGAAGCACATCCACAGTAGCTCTTAATCTCTGTTTCCTGGTGGTTTAAATCATGAACTTGAAGATGTAATTGTTAGCAAAACTTGTGTGTCTCTGCACAAGACTGTGCTACAGCTGAACATATGGTGGCACTCAGACAATTGCTTATTTGTGTATTTCCATCAACAGCACCAACAAAGCACTCTAAGTGATTGCTGAAAAAGCATTTAGTATTAAAAAACAGGAACTATGACAGGACAGGAGTGTTGGAACTGGATGGTCTTTAAGGTCCCTCCCCACGCAAAGCATTTTAAGGTTCTGTGATTAAAGTCTGTGGATATGGGAAGAGCAGTTAGACCAGTTATACCAAGAGTTCCTTGGTGCAATTTTGTAAATGTAGATTCCCAGCCTGTAAACTCCCCTGTTTTTCAGTAAGCCAGGCAGTCATCTTGTGTAGTATTTTACCTTGCAGCAGCCAAAAGTAGGAAATCATCAATGAGGCTTACTGTCAAGCTTGGGGTATGAAATGGCAGGTTATGACTTGCATGTGAAGATGCAGGTTTTCAAATTGAAAGACAATATTCCTACAGGCAAACCAATATAAGAGAGCAAAAATCAATTTTTCTTCTGTGTTTTTTCTTCTCCACTTTAAAGTGAAACAAAGCCCTTGCCTTCAACAGGCAGAAGTAACTAAGTTGGTCAATACCCTAGCACTATTCTAATGGTGCTCTTTCAGAGGCAGCTCTGTGATAGTTTAGGAATGGCGTGTACATACAGAAGGATAGTTTCCTGGGTGCAGTGCATTGTTTGGTTGTGCACTTAGGATTAGTGTGTTAGGGCATGCTAATTTTCAGGGAAAAGGCAAGTCAGAGCTGTTCTTTAATGTTCTTGCAGCGAGGAACTGAAATCCTGTCGCAATTCTGTGGGCGTCCAGACCCCTTTGAAATCTCAGTTGACCGTCATGTCCCTAGGGAGATGGCAGAAAAAGCTGTTGATATCCTGAATGGAATATAGGATACTGTGTCAGAGCTGGCTGCAGGTCTGTGAGTCACCAGTGAGTAGTGAATTGCTGTGTTGTGATCACAGCCATGAATGAGCTGACTGAAAACCTGTGCAGGGAGATGAAGGGAGTACAAATGGCATCATAAAGCAGCGCCTCAGAGATGACAGAGCTGTTCCAGAGGCAAGCAGGGCATGGAAAGCAGGCACAGGATTGTGCCAGTGCAGGTGTAATGCTCCTCCTAGCCTAGGAGGCAGCCCGGGTGCCCCTGCACTCAGGTGTTTGCCGGGTCCTATTTTGCATGGTAGAACAGGCAGGAATGCCCACCCTGCCCACGTGGCTCTGTGCCTTCACAGAACTGGCAGCTACTCTGGTACCTGCCTCGGTGGTTCCCTGCTCTTAGCCCAGGTGTTAGCAGGGAGCTGAGGCCTCGAGGGGAAAATGAATGTGGTGCACTGAGCCACTGCTTGGTCTGATGAGAGGGCATGGGTGTGGCTACTGATGTGTAGGGACAGCCGAGTACCCAAAATGTGAAAGGAGGCATAATAGGGTTTGCTGGTAAGCTATGTCCTGAAATGCTTATCTTGAGATGCACTAAACTGATTCCTGGGAAGTACATGGTGTTGTGATGAAATGGAGCAACCTTTGGACATTATACAAGTGTATACAAATATTCAGACAATATAAGTTCTTTTCAGATTTTCTTGAGAAAGTTGGAAAGAAGGAGGAGTAAGATGAGTTCTTGTTTCCTAAGATAGTAATGCTTGCTTTGTCTCTCGTCTTGTTTATATGCATTATTGCTCCAGATGTGCATTAAAACCTGTTCTCATATGTTTCTGCAAGTTCTGGCTTACAGTACCTTGTATTATACAATTCTATGGCGTTGCACATGTTCCTCTACTTCAGCTACATCAGGGAATTGGAAGTGTTACACAATGCTGTCACCTGATGGTAAGAAATGATGGTATTGGAGGTTAGAGTTTAAAAAGAAGGGGTTTTCTCTTTTATTTTCAGCTGGTTTTAATAGCACATCTGACTTTGTGTTAGGGTTTATTTATTTTGTTATATTTCAGCAAAAAGGAACATGGAAAATCATTGTTTTCCCAATCTTCAGGTAGTAGCTTTACTGTTAGAAGAAGACTGCTGTTGAGATCCCTCACTTGGGTAATTGAACTTCTGTTGTGTGCATGGCCTCAGCTGCAGGTTTGGGTGTAATTGCCTTATCCAGGACCAAGAGATATTTAAACAAAAGATTTGGTATACATTCTGCAATTTTAAACTGAGCAATTCAGTTAAATCTGGTTCTGTTAGTTATGACAAACATAAGGAATGTCACTTCACCCACCTGATTTGAACATTGATATTTTTTTGAGGTGATCCACTAAAAAGAGATTTTTATTATTGTTATTGGCAAAAGCCCCCAACCTATTAAACTAGAAAAACAGAGGGCACTTGTGCTGTGTGAGACATTTATAATAAGAAGAAAAAAATCAATCAGGGACTTGACAGGAAGGCACCAAAGCTGCACATCGTGATCTGAAAGGTAGAAATGCTAAATTGGTTTCAAGGAAATGAAATAATTCCTTCCCTCTTTCACCATACTACTTTCTTACTGGGAGCTGAGAAGTCAAGTTGCTCAGCTGTGTTAGGAAGAAAATATTGCATCTTTGGAAGTTTTGTTTTGTTTTTGCTTCTTTTTCTCATTATTGACCTAAACACCTCAGCTGCTTTGTAGCTTTACCTCTTGTGAACTTCTGGTGTAACTTAGCCACTGTTCCAAACTTCAGACAAGGAAAGAAATGACATGTCCTGAATAATCCCATAATAAATCAGTGAGAACCTAAGCAGGTAGCTTTTATTTAATGGAATGGATTGATTTCTCTGTGGAGACATGTAAGGCAGATCTTGGACACGTACAAGCTGAAGATCTGATTCCCTTAGGCTAAAGCTGCTGAATTTGCTTACAGTGATTGAGGTGGTGGCCAAACCAGACAAGGCTTTAAGATTTTTCAGGAAACACTTACAGATCTGCACTGAATTGTGACATCCTTTGAAGGTAAAACAATTGGAATTATCTAGTCTTCTTCCAGATGCAGAGTTCTTCTAGAGTTCCTTTAAAAGGTACAGGTATTAAATCTGGGCATTTGACAAGGTGTGTGAGGCAGATACTTGTGGAAGAATGGCTATGTGACAGGGGCCACGTTCTGGACCAAGAATTCGGAGGATGCAGCTAATCTGGGTCCCTGCACCTGCAAAACACTGTGTCCTTGAGCATAGCTGTGGTACAATAACAAGCAGTGAGAGAGACGTGAGAAAAGAAAGATGTGACCCCTAAGGTGTGAGGAAGAGCTGGTATTGTAGTTTAGCCAATAGATTGCTTAGCTTGCAGAATATGTCTGAGCTTATTACTTGTTGTGCATAAAAGTCTGATGCTCTATTCAATAAATGAAGCTTGCTAAACACTTATATTGAGCATCCAAGTTTCCCTCACTGCGACAGACGCTGAATTAGAACAAATTTCCATCATCTTGATTAAATGTACTTGATGTTATGGTTGATTTCCCCATGATATTTCAAGTTCCTATTTCTGTTACTTTAAGAAGTTACTGGAATTGCCTGGTGGGAGAAGCGGGCAGCAATTTGGCAGTTTTGCTTTCACAGAAAGCATTGTCAACTTTTTTCAATTCAGAATGAGAAAGACAAATGGCAGAGGTGGCAGAACTACAGGCTTGCTGGAGCTCACATTTTTCCCTGCACTTGACATTTAGCCTGGTAATCCTCAGAAAAAAACACAGGTCACTGAGCAGTGCCTTGTGGACCAATACAGGGTGAAAAGCTTTTAATAAGGGGTGTGTGTAAATAGCTGCAGCTTAATTCCCACATGGCAGCATTATAATAAAAATTTTTTCCCTAAGGTATATCCTTGTATGCCTACATCCTAATCTTCCTGTATTTTTACAAGATGGGATTTATACTTTTCAGTTTAACTATTAAATTAAGACATTTATTTTATCTTTTCCCAGAAAAATGTAGAATATCACTTGTACCTTATGGGGGCAGACACAAGCTGGAGAGCTGCAGGGGCTGTCACTTTAGATTTCAGCAGAGATAAATGTGCTAGGTCTTCATCAGAGATGCCAACAGTTCAAAGGAGAGGAGTTTGTCACAGCAATTGGCATTTGAGGTTATTATCAGACAAAGACTCCTTTAGAAGGGTTGGCAGAATTTGAAGGAAATTTTCCTTGTGACAGTTAATCAAGTATCAGGACAAACTGCATCAGGGTGGGAATACCTAATCCAGAGGTACTCATCTGCTTTCCAGCTTTTCAGTCAAGAAGCAGCCTTAAAGAAACCTCTGCATTCCAAGTGTTTGTGCATTAAATCATTGATGTAAGTGTACTGTCCCCTTTAAAAAGAGTGTGTGTACTGGCCCTCAGAATGCTTAGCTCCCAGTGAGGGTAGAAGTGACAGAGGAGCTGGTCTGAGGGCACCAGGAAGGCAATTACAATACTTATTTCTAGCCTGGAGTGGCCATGCTCTTTTCAGGAAAGCTTTGGTCTACAGGGAAGCTGATCTTTGCTTTCCCTTGCAGGGAGGGGCTGATTTAAACTGTTGTCTTCTGTGGAAAGAATTGCCAACAGCTTTAGCGTATCCAGGTAGAGATTGTGTTGTGTTTATTAGTGGAGTTTGGGCTTAGGAGTTGTCTGAATTACAGTACTGGTTGTTTATTCTCTGCTGCTTGTAATAGCAAAAAAATTCTAAACATCTTCAGTGAATGTTATTGAATTTATAGACTCTTTATACAAAATGTGAGGGGTGATTAAAATCTAACTTGCTCACATGTGAGTAGAAACTTGTTGAATTTAGCCAATGGGGCATGCTGTGTAAAAAGCTGTATCTCTAACTGCCTCTTAGTTGAAAAATGGCTCTATAGGAGAAGGGAATTCTTCAAGCCTTGTGAGAAAAACATTCCTTTAATTGTTGAATAATTAAAGTTAATAATGTGTAGTTCATACGGCGACTTTCTGCCCCATTTGCGCGACTCCCATGCGGGAAATACTTATCACAGTATTTAATGTCTGATGTTCTCTATCAGTTTAATTTCTATTCCATAATTGGGTGTTTCACATTTTCATGTAAGCCAAGTGAATTAGGCATAAGTAGGGAGGGGGAGAGGAGGGTCAGTGATGCCATTGTCAGACACTGTTTGTGGCAATGGTGATGAGAACCAGCTTTTCACTCCTGTCTCCTTATGGTCAGTTCTAGACTTAGTTGCTTTTTAAACCTCTAACTGGCAGCTGTGGTCATCCTGGAAAGGAGGTTATTCTGGTTTTTTATGTGGTGGGAGGGAGGAAATCATGAAAGTTTGTTATAAGAGGTCTAAGATCTTGTAGAGATGACAATCAGAGTAGTGGAATGGCTTCCATGTGAGGAACGGCTGCTTGCCATCTCTTGAGTCTGGAAATGCAAGAATTGGGTGGAAAGCCAAGCGGGCAGAAGGAGTGAAGAAATTCTGAACTCAGGGATGTGGTAGCTGGAGGGCCTCAAATGAAGCAGCAGGTCCTGGGTTTGAAACCAAAGAAGGGATACTTCACACAGTGTAGTTGATCTGTGTAACTACTTGGAATGGAGTTTTGAGATGAATCCCCATGAAATCCGAGTTATGGAGCTTTGAAATGCAACTTGGCTTTTTTCTGAGTAAGGTAGCAGTGTCACACTGTGGAGGATCAGGCTTTGAGTGCAAAGAATGGGTACCAAAAGCAGCTGTGGGGCAGCACATGCCATCAGCTGTAAACCAAGTACAGGAAGCAGCAGTTGAGTTGTGCTGTGGTTGCCTTGTCACTTAGAGAGGATGTTTGAGTTTTCAGATGGTGTACAATAATACACTGGGAAAAGTTTCATTGTTATTCAGCAGAAAGAGCCTGTTGTACTGCCTCCTTTAGGAGCTCTTGGACACCCTAGATGTGGGAGAGGGGAACATGAAGGTCACTACATCACAGCATCATGTTCTGAGAACTCCTCAGTGTGCGTGAGATCCAGCTGGGGAAGTGAAGAGACCTGGGCTCTTCGTCTCTGTCTTAAAAATTCTATGGACATGAAAAATGTCATTACATATTATTACTGAGTACATTTTAGACAACTTCTAAACAGTTTCAATTCAATTAAATTTGGATGTTATGACAACTATCCAAGAGTTAAAATACTTCAAGTTCTAAACTCTAATTTATCCAAGTATTCAATCCCTTGAACGCTGATAGAATGATTGGCAATATAATCCTTCCTAGGAATCATTGCCTAAATGAGTCCTCTTCCCAAGCTGAATTATCCTCTCGTGACCTTGCAGCATTGGGTACTGAGGGTATCATGGTCAGCTTCTGCTTTCTGCTCACCAATCTCTTCTCTGGCTCAGTCTGTGCAAGAGGGAGTCACTTCTGGCTGAGCCCCAGCTGTAGCTCTGGGGCTCGAGCCCAGCAGAGTGTGCTGAGCCACACAAGGGGGTTATGTCACTAGCAGGGGTGAGCTAGAGATCCCTGGGACAAAAGGAGAATGGGAGGAAGGTTTTGTGTGACTAGGTAAAGATGTCATAACAAAATTATGCGTACAGGCAATTTAAACTTCTTGAAAAATTATCTCAAAGGTCAGGAGAAATGACATACTGGAGACAGTGTCGGTAATTATGGTAAATAATCATTTTATGAGCAATTGTTTGATAGTAACCCTAATAAGTTCTGTTTCTCCCACACTGAGGTCACCTTCTCCCTGTCTGTAACACATCTTATAATGAAGTTTTTGTCAGCTGTGAAGTGCTAGAAAATACAGGAGTGATAGCACTAGAGAGGATAGAGTAGAAGTGCTTAGGAGGAAAAATAGGTCAAGAATAGATCGTGTTAAAGGGAAATAAATAGGATTATTACTGTACTCAATTTTTAAGGAATGCACAAAAAAAGGGGTGAGTAATATTTATTGAGCTGTTGAACTACAAAAGTTGGTTTGGTTTAATGTTAAACACAGTGAATGGTGGAGTCTGTAGCTCCTTAAGAAAGTTTCATGAGGAGTAGCTCACCAAAGGAAATGTTAATTAAGCTGAATTGTGCCTTGCCTGCTTAATACACCTGAAAGGTAGAGAGGCTGGGGGTGTGGCAGGTCAGTCAAGTCAGGGACAGTTCAGACACTTGATGGCAAGTGGCATCTTCTTTCAGATGTGTCCTGACTGCATCCAAGGCACTGCTGTTTTAAATAAGAGTGTGAGATTGACTGGAGCTGTGTAAAATAAAACCTTCCAAAAGACAGAAACTAAAACAGCTCTGCTGTGCACTTGAATGCAAGCAGGAGGTTTTTCCTCACTGGGGTTGTCGCTGCACTGCTTAGGCTTTATTTCATAAGCTGATACAGTCCTAATTTAAACTTTGACTTGCTATTACAAAGTATAAATCAGAAGATTAAAAACCTCCTGCTATAGGTTTTTTAATAGAAAGTGACAGTTTAATTTGGCAGAGTAGAGCTGAAAGGATGCTTAAACCTGGTAGAGAGTGCCAGCATCAGCAGCTCCAGAGTAGCTGGAAATGAAAACAGAAACATGAATAATTAACAGATAAGCCCGAGTTTCTCAGATCTTTTGCAGTTACTTAAGAAAAGTTTACTTCTCCATTAAATCCTGGAGATCTATTTCTGTAGTAAACCTGGTTTTGCTTAATGAAAAATAGTGCATGTGTGTTGTGTCACTGATGCTCAACAGTGCAAGTTTGGGGTTTGTTGTTTGTATTGATTTAATGAGAAAGTGTAGTTTTGGAGGGAAGCTCATTTTTTGACCAATAGGTGATTTAATTTCTTGCTGTCATATTGGTGTTTCTTTCCCAAAATACAGCAACCTTTGAAAATAATTTAATTGGGGTTTGTTGTGTTCCTTGAGGTCCAAGAACCTTCAGTGTTTAGGTGCAGTAAGGAATTAATGAGCAAGTGTGGCCCTCTTGCCAAGGCATTCCGAACCAGGGTGCAGCTTTATGTAACAAGGAGCTGTTAAACATCAGAGTTATTCCATGTGCTTATGGAAAATGGCATTGAGGAAATGATCATCATGCTAATGGCACAGAAAATACTCCTTTTTTAGTATTTATACCATCTATTTTACTAGCTGTGCAACAGCTTCAGGAGGTGGAATATGATTCGGCCAGATGGTGGAATCAAAGCAGCCAGTTTGTCCTGCAGGGAAATGACTCTGCAAAGGCCTTGCTTTGCAACTTTGTGTATTTCAGCCTATGGGAGGTTTTGTTAACCCAGATGAGGATTTCAGTTAAGAAATATGTTTAGAGCATCTTGTTGGTAAAATCTAGGTGGTTTTGCTTTGAGAAAAAAAATATTAATGCCTGCAATTTTGTCATTTTCCCCCCACCCCTTGTGCCTCCTTACCAAGTAGGATAACAGTCTGTTTTTGTTCCAGTTTCCTCTTCATAATATTCGAATTTGGAAAGTGTTTCTGATTTGAGGAAGGTATGTACTTTTTATAGGAATCAAATTGTACTTGGGTTCTGCTGCTTTGATTTCCAGTATAAGTGTATTTGCAACAGCAGTGACCAAACTGAAGAGGAAAAAGTGATGCCAGTTTTTGTGTTTTATGCAGAACTGGTTAATATTTTTTGTATTAAAATCCTGCATTTGATGTTTACCACACTGCCTTCCATCTCCCTTACATATCAGCATGTTCAGATAGTCCCACTTTATACGTGCTCTGAGTCTCTCACAAAGGATTTGCTTCCCAAAATGTTTAGAAAAGAGAGCACCCTGTCTCTTACTGCATGTGGCTTTTTGGTATTAGTGATTTTTGTGTAAAAGCACAGTAGAGTCAAATTGCTCCACCACTGTTCAGGGTAAAGAATATTGCAGGAGCAATTCCAGCAGGATTTTCCTCCTGAGGTAAGAAGAGAAGTAACTGAGGTCTCAGCCATCCTGATGATGACATCTCTGGTTTCTCTCTGACATGACTGGTGTCATTAGTGAGGCAGGCTCAGGAGGTGTTCTAGTGAAGTGTTGGGAAATCTACTGTAGCAACAGGTGCTGTCACTCTGTGGTTATCCTGAGGCATAAAGTCAAAGGACAAATTAAAACAAACAAATTAAAACAATGTATTTATCAGCAAGTCAAAGCAGCACAATTGTAAACTAAGGGAAGTTGTTAGTTGGCTTCTGACATAGTGTGAAGGGTGTTTTTTATAGTGTGGAATTACTGAAGTATAATACCTAGTATTTTCCTATTCTAATGCTGCTTATTTAATACCATAATGCAAGGAAACTAGAGAACTGAAATGCTTTCAGGCTCAACATAATGAAGTAGACAAATGTTCTTGTTCTTTTCTTTAAATGTCAGATTTGGTTCTCATTATTTTAAGAAGCTCTGTTAAGAAGCAATTGGTCAGGCACAGCTTTCAGCAGGCATTTTGGTCCACAAGCCTTAGCTTCTCAAATGCTAATCCCAACTGTATTTTATTGCCAGTCTTACTAAGGCAACAAGTACCATGGTGTCACTTTTCTTATTTCTGCTAGCAGTGAAATGGTTACTGACAAAGTACAGCTCTTGCTGCTTGCATGTTGTGACTGTTTTCAGCTTTAACCTCTGAATACATTGGTAACATTGCTTAGAGATACAGCTGACTTTATTACTGGAGTAAGAAACTCAAGCTTGGGACTGGAGAATTTGACATGATTTTTTAAAAAAATACTTAGGGCTTTGCATTACTAAAACTAGAAAATTTCTTCTTGTGTTTGGCCAGGTAAAAAGGATCTGTTTCATTGCTTTAAGAAGTTGCTTTGTGCAATATTTGAACTAGAGAAGGTGATTTTGAAAGGAAGGGTACAATTCCAAAATGCTGTAGGAAACACTGTTAAACTTCATCAAGTATTTGATCAAGCTGAGACTAATCCAAAGTCAGCAATGTTTGCATTTTCTATCTTGGAATTTGTAAGCAAAGAATGGTTTTAAAGGTAACATGTACAACTTCAAAAGATGGAGGAGAATCAAGAAGTTAAATCTATTGTAAGGAGTCTTGTGTGGAAATACACAGATATTAAGATCAAGATCAGAAAACATAGTCAAAAAATACAATTGGTGTCACCTTTTAAGTGAGTTTTGATGGAGTATTCAGTGTTTAATAGAACAATTTCTAGCAGGGTTTTGGAGAGAAGTTATTGCTTTTCACCTGTACTTAGTATTGAAAAATAGAATATCCATGTTATGTGAAATTAAAGCAACTTACTAGCAAATACCAGGAGTCTGATGGTAGTTCATGGTACCTTTATCACTTCTTTCTGTGTAGTGTGGTGGATGTGCTACTTCTTCCATGGGGAGTGCAGTCTGTAGTGTGGTGTGGTGAATCTGTCTGTGAGTCTGTCTGAAAGCTGGATAATGGGGTGAGTAACAGAATGGCATCTGCTGTGAGTTACTGAGGTACTGTCCCTGCAAGAATGACCTAAATGTAACTCTCATTCCTTTAAAAAAAGGCCTTCACAGCCTTGTAATTGGTAGAGGTAGTGTTCTTTAGCTGTCCATTGTCAATAAGTGTCTTTTTTTTTACCTTAAGCCTCATGCCTGTATTTGGTCCTTATGTAAACCCTTCACCCCAGAAGCAAGGCAAGAGGTTTCTTTTCTGAGTGGAAGGATTCAAAAACAATCAACAGACGGTGTTCTGTTGCTTGTAACTTGCTAAGTAGCTTGAGTTGTTTCTTGAGGGGATAAATATTTTTTCATTTTCTTCGTGTGTAAGTTGTCCCTTAAGGAAAAAGCAGAATATAATCAATCTGCAAAAATTTGAAGAAATTTTGTTAGTTTTGTTAATTTGCTGTCCAACAAGAATCGCTTTGTCCAACTTGTCAGTGGGGGAGCAGGACACAATCTGGGAAACATTGATAACACATGGCAAAGAGCTTTTAGTGTGTTTGATGTGTCATGCAAATAGAAACAAATGCTGCTGCATAAAGCAGAAATGTATGGCAGGGAGGTGGGGAACTGTACCCCAAAACAACAGAATAAGCACAAGGGCTGTGTTTAGCCCCTGTCCTTTGAAGCTGTCTGAGAATGTTGTGCAAAACACAGCAGCAGTCATTCCTCAACTGAAATATTAAGTGTACCGTGTGCCAAGTAAACATTGAACGAGTGCCAGGAGCTTCCAGCAGCAGGCTCAGGTTTACACCTGGTGAGATTGAAGTCAACAAGGATCTCATTAAGCTGCTCAGGGAAATGTTGAGGCAGGTATGATGCACAGCAATTTGTGAGCATGGATCTTACAAAGCCGAGGATGTATCTACTTATTCCAGATGACACCGAGGCAGCTGGGCAGTGCTCACCAAACCAAATCAATTTACTTCAGAGGACTTGGAGGGAAAGGCGTTGCGTCTGTTGGTTGTTTAGAAATGTAGCTGAAAAGTACTGGGCTGGCTGTTTTTTCAGTATCAGACATTCCGTTTGTGCTTGAGAGAAGATTAGTTTGGGGCTTTTTTTTTTTTTGCTTTAGGGGGAAAAATCATTCTGTGTGTAGGAAGTTGCTGAACAAATACTGAAACATTTCCAAATGGAATTGACATGCAGATGTTGTGGCACAAGGAAATGTAATGCAGCTGTACCTTTTGATATGAGGAAAAGAAGAAGAATGTTATGTTGGTTATAAGAGCAGAATTCCACCCTTTTTAGGAATGACCTGAAAAACGTGGAATTTCTCTAACAGGCTTCATCAGTATGTAATCAAAATGCAGAATTTGCCTCAAGTTCAAGACTTGTGGTTTTGATACAGGAGCTTCCCTCAGCAGCTAACAGAGAGTAAATAGAGAAGTGCCTGCTGGTCTGTGTGCAACAGATTGGAGTCTTTTGTTCAAATTCAGCAATTTCAATGCAGAAATTGCTTTCTGGGTGTCACTGCACCACTGTGTTTATCAGCTGACAAACACAGCAGTCAGTGTGTGTGTTAATAGCCACTAATAATATGTGCTCCCAAAGGACATGTTATCAGTGGCTTCAGCATATTTTTTCAGCTGTGAAAGAGAAGATGGATTGAAACAAGCTTTAAATACCAGCCAGTGTGTGCATTTCCTGTCTCTCTGTCTGTTAATACTAAATTTTTCTGTTAGGAGACTAATACATGGATCATCTCTCCATATCTCTCCAAGCACCCATCCTGTCTCCCACTGAAATACACATTAAGCTCATCTATTGTGAAATAAATCCCCAGAAATCTTTCCAAAATAGACTTACAGGTGTAATGGATTGAATTAAAATTGCGTGACATATGTTTAAAAAATACTTGGGAAAAACAGTTAATCCTGATGAAAGGTATAAATACCTTGCCTGAGGCAGAGATAACTTTGGACTGAAAATAATGTAATACATTTTTAATCACTTTTACTGCAACCATTTTTATCTATGAAATAAGCTCTCTTGGAAGCTCTTTTCAGGTAAAAGAAGGCTTGAACAGCAGTTTAGTTGTGAAATCTGCTTAGTTTGGAACCTGGGGAAGCTTGTAATGGTCTGTTCTCTTTGCTTCTCTGTGTAACTGCAGTTGAAGAAGTACTTTCAGCAGCACTTCAGACAAGTTCTCAGGAAGTCTAAGCTTAGATGTAAGCTCCTTTGCTGTCACAGTAGTGCTGAGGAAATAATGTCATGTTTACTGGAGAGCCATGAAGTTTTGAGCAGGGAATCCCAGCATTAGGTACCACTGGGCCTGCTTGTTCCTGATTGCAATAGAGAGGTGGTACCTAACCGAAATGAAAATCACTGCAGCAGTTGTTGTCATAGGTTTTGCAGCCCATTCAGGGTGTCTGGTAGTTCCAGCTCGCTCTCAGCTGTGGATCCTGTTCCAAGGCCATTACAGCATTTCAGCACCCTCTCTAATGAGGCTTCTTGTGTCCCAGCCTGGGGCTCTGGCCAGGGACCAACCCCGGTGTGGAGCACTGGGATCACTGGGATGGGGGAGCAGCCTCTGTTACTGCTTGCTGTGCTTTTGTCACATCTAAACTGGCCTGTTCTTGTGAGAAAGCTGGCAGGGGAGTGATTCTCCTGAAAAGGAGGAAAGCCTCTTGGAAATGAAAAGCCTTTGAGAGTTTTTTTCAGAAGACTGTAATGTTTTCTTTGCTCTGCCTTTTGTGGAGTCCAATTAGCCTTGTCTTTGCCATCTCAAGTCATGTGCTGGAGGTATTAAATACCCAGGTGGAGAGATAGATAAAATAATAGGGCAGCAAGTATGTTTTGACCCCACTCTATCTATATCCAAGGTGCTTAATTCAAAGCTCAGCCACAGGTATATTTGTCAAGAGATGTAATCTGTAGCTGATAACAGTGAGGTACTTGAATGGGCAACAGGAGTATGAAACTTCTTCATTTATCAATGCAGACTTTGTGCAGCTACACTTCTTCTATTTCTATTTCTTCTTCCCCACAAAGTTTTAGAATATTGCTGAGTTGGTGGCAGAAAAAAGCTACAGTCACTTCCTTACAAACAACCTGCTGTGTCCATGGGTAGGTTCAGACTTCCCACTTGGTTTAATATGAAGCAGAGTTCTAGTTATAAAAAGCCCTAGACACGTGCCTTTGGCATACATGGTGTTGTGGCCTGGCTTTGTTGGTCGTGATTTTGTACAGTGGTGTCTGTAAACAGTTTTGGGACCTGGATTAAGTAAATATTGTTAAATCAGGGAATCTTTCACCTCTGCAGTCTCTCAGAACAGACCTACTCTTCATGGAAAATTGATAACTGATCATATGTCAAGCACAAAATGTGGTGTTTTTTTTGTTTTATTCTTAGCTCCTTCTAGCATAACAGTGTATTTTCAGGTAATACTGATTTTCTTTTCTTTTTCTTGCTTAGAGTGCACAGCTGCCCAAGTGTCTTCTCATTTAATGCACTGTACCAATAAACATTTCAGGAGCTGAAGTGTGATATTTCAGGTGTTTTTACCTGCGCACATTTCATCGTGAAGGTGCTGTCCCTTGTCAGCCTGCAGTGTGTGCTGAGGTGGCCTGCTGAGCAAACAGCAAACTGCCTCTGAAGCAGAGAGCCTGGGAAGAAGCTTTGACGTTGTGTCTGTCACCTGGTGTTAAATGTCTCGTGGCAAATGCTGTTTCTAGTAGTATTAAACACATTAGGTGAACTAATTGTCAAGAAACAAGACCATTGTCATAATTTGCCTTGTGCTTTTGCCTTTGGGGAAGTATCTTATGGACAGGGTTTGTTTGTTTAAGGTCAGTGTTGAAGTGTGAGTTCAGCATTGCTCTCCTTTGGCATTCTGAGCTGTGCTTACACTGATGCTGAACTGCCATCTCCATGTCGCTAGTGCCAGCTAATGGTTTAGGTGCTATCTCTAAATGACATCTTCAAGAGGTGTCACAGGTAAGAAAATGGGACTGATGTCCTGGGATAACTTCTCCAATCTTTGGCAGTGTTTTAGTACCTTACTTCAGCCTAACTCGTTGCCATCCTCACTGGGAGACCCTTACACAATGCAACCCATGGGATCTCTGTGTGCTGAGGGTGATGGGAGATGCTTGCTAGTGGTGCTTCAGTCAGTGTTTTACTGGCATTCCAAACTGCCTTTTTTCCAAGCTGTGCATTCTAGAAAGCACTAAATCACAGGTGTCAGTTTTTTTTTTTTTTTTAATGCACTAAGCTAGTTAACACCTAGTGCCTCGGGAGGGAAGCTCTGTAATGGTTTTGCTGTAAGAGAAAATCATTCTCCTATTGTTAGTCTGTCTTTCTTAATAGTTCAGTGAGACGCTGCACCTCACTTGGACAAGGAAAGCAGCAGTGGACATGGCAGAGCAAGGAAAGTCAGCGCTTTCCTCATCTCATGTGCATTCATTATAAAATCAATACAAATGTAAGTGCTGTGGAACAAGGGTGAAGCCATCTGAGGAGTGTAGTGCTTCTGCATTTCAATTTTAATGACAACCTTTTTGCAGCAGCTATGATATAGGTTCATCCCAAAATAGACGCCTAGAATAGCCATTTTTACAGAAATAATTTTACCCAGAGGAAGGAGAGAGTTTAAAATACCTACTATGCAGAGCTCACAGCAGAGCAAATGCTGACTCTACTATAAAATGCCAGGTAACTTTGGTGAGTATAATGGGCAGAATTTATTTAGGGACAATGAAAGGCAAATATTAACCTTAACAAATGTGGTGTCAAAAAGATGGCATTTAACATGGAACTGAAATGGTAAAATGCTGATTTTCTTTTCTGTTGTTCCAGTTCTGAAGGGAAAAGGGATTCATTGCTAAGTTTTGAGCTTTTGTCAACTCAGTAGCCTTAGAACTACACAGAACTCCAGTGCTTAGGTAAGTTCAACGCACTAATGGAGTTTGTGCCTTCCACTTGCAAATTTCTAGCCTGTAGTCTACTTGGATGTTCTTTCTCTTCTTGTATTATCTGAGGTCCTGGGAGATTTCTCATTTGTTATGTGGTTTATGATAGCATCATGAGCAGTCTAATTGACACTGAATAAACTGATAGTGAAACAGCTCTGACTTTATGAAGGGAAAAAGATTACATAAAAATCAGTGTTTTCTCCTGTTGTTGGCCTTATCTCTTGAAATATGATAAAGCACGCATGCTTAGCTTTATCTGCTAACACATCATGCTCTCCTGGAAATCCAGGGCAGTAAAATCCTGTGTCACAGAACTTCCTAGAGAAAAGGCCTTTGTTTGTAACAAAATGCCAGCAGACATTTGTGTTTATTTGCAGTCAGCTCAGGTGCGTGTAGAATTTTGATGGAGTCCGTTTATTCAAAAAGCAAGGACTTTTCACAGTTTATGCCAAGGACTTCTGGATAATTAATTGTAATGGATACTGTAAAGCTGAAAGCACTTTATTTGTGCTGTCATGTGCAGTTTGGGATAGGATGAAAATAGTTTTTCTTTTCATGGATGATGTAGGGAATGAGAGGATGGCTGGCTAGCATGTCAATGAGATGGGCTTCTGCCTTCAGTGGAGCAAGAGGTTTCCCACCATCAAGCCACTGGTATTTAATTGTGCAGATGCACTACAAAAGTGCTTAATCCAACCACTTAATGGCATAATTGTCAAAATGAGGCATGGAGATTTGCTGCAGCCAGTACCAAAAAAGGGTTCTTGAGTTGGAATTTGGACTAGAATGTTCTAAACTGAAGTTCTGTGCTGCAGGAGTGGGGCATAATTGTTTTCTGGTTTTTTTTTATTTTGATGGTTGTGTTTTTAAGGCAGAAAACACAGTATCTGTTAAAATTGGTGGAGGATGTTAGATAATGTCAACATCAACCTGGTTTATCCTTCTGCTGTTTTTGTACTTGCACTAATGGGCCGATGCCTTTTCTTACCTCCTGTGTCATTACCATGGCATGTGTTTCTAGAGCTGCTTTCAGCCAGAAATGCCAGAGAGGAACTCATCTGTCACTCCATCTTAGTTACAGGTAGTCAAGACTTATACTGGTTTTTACCTTCTGTGAAACTTTTGTGGTTCCGATGCAGCAAGAGCTTTTTCAAAAATGTGCTGCAATAAAAGAATTCACTTTTGATGCAGGGCATTAGCAGACAACACAAATCCATAAACATCCCATGTAAGAAAAGTTCCCTAAGTGAGCTTTGTTTGCAAATGCTGGGCTGGAGATGAACAACATGACTGCAAAAGTGTTCTTTATACAGGCCATGGTAGCCAAATTTGTATGCTGCATTGACTGCAGAATATCTGAGGAAACTGTATCCCTCTGAAATAAGTAAAATATCAGTCAAGTAGTATACAATTAGAAATAAAAATTCCATCTGTCTTGACCGTAATCATTGACAAATTCATGGATATTTCTTTGTTCTCAGAAAATTTTTTTTTACTTTACTAAAACCTTCCCCTAGACCTGTGAAGTGTTTGGGGGATGCTGATGTTTTAGGCAAGCTGTGGGTAGGTGCACTGCCAAGACCTGTGTAGCCTGAGGCCAGTCACAGTAGCAGCACCAGGGCAAGCAGTCAGCCTGAGCACCAGGGCTGAAGGGGAACAAGCAGCGTGAGACCCCAGTCGTGGTGTTTGCCAGAAGCTGCTGTGCTGACAGCAGCATGGAAATGTGTCCTCAAGGCAAGGCGGATAGCAGCAAGGCAAAGCTGGTTCTGGAGAGGGAGAGAGTCCTAGCTCCTACAGCTGCTGGTCACTGCAGAGGCTTTGGTGGTGCACATCATCTTTCTCCAAAGGCCATTTTGGCAGGGGATTCAGGTGGTGACTTGGCACCTCCTTTTGCAAAGGAGTCACACAGCAGAAGATCCCAAAGAATTGCTGCTGCTAGGTAATAAAAGTGCCATTGGCCTGGCAGTGGGAATTCAGCCTCAGAGATGAGCCCTAACATCACTTGGAGGAGGAGAGCAGGGAGAATACAATTAGGGAGCAGTGTGCTAAACTCAGGTAAGGAGTTCAACTGCTAAATTCCTTCCCAGACACACAGGAGAGTCTACTACCGATAGGTTTCTTCATTGCCATTGAAGAAGTGCCCCACAGGATGGACTGTAAGACATCTCGCCCTCTGCCGGCCCCGGGCTTGCCTTCAGCACTTGGGGAGGAACAGCTCCTTGGCCGGCTCTCCCTGCGGGTTGCACTGCGAGTCCTGGGCGGCAGCATTGCCGGTTCTGAGTCTAGTGTGTGTCCTCATGGCTTGGGAGAGACGTGCAGGGAGCCATGGCTTCAGGAGGAATGTAGACATTGGAATTATGTGTAGCTGATAAGCACAACTGCTCTGAGGAACACGTACATCTCAGTGCTTAATGTAGTGTTGTGCAGTCTTTGCTTATCTGTTCTGTGCAAAAGGCAACTCCTCCATGGCATACAGTATTTTCATGTTCTAGTGCTATTCAAAATAATACTTACTTTAAATGTTGCTGTTAAAATATTTCATCTGGCACCAAAATAATTCATTTTGTTTTACTGTAGCCACAAAGTAAAATGTAAAACTGTACAAGCTGTAATAGACTTTTTTTGGTGTGTAGGTGTTTTAGAGGTTAAACCATGATTCTTAAAAGCAATATTTCACAAGTATTTTGCATTTCTTCAGGAAGAATGTGCCTATAATATTGGAGTGATTTAAATTAGGGGTGCTTTCAGGTTGTTAACCATGGAGTGCACTCAGCAGGCAGTGTCTGTACAATGGAGTGCATGTGCCCAGTGCACACTACTAGTTACAGGGAAAAACAGCAAGTGGTTTATCAAGGCCCAGCTTTTTACCTTAGAGCAGTGGCCTAAGGGTGGCTGAGTGACATATTCAGTGGAAAGCCTAAGAGAGACCACCTTTTTCAAGAGATTGTTCCCTTTTAACTGCTAGAAGGGAGAAACAATCCAAACTACTAATTGGGCATAATAGTTTCAAGGATATGTCAATAGACCAGACAACATGCAAGCAGCTGCAGTTATGGGCTAATTATCTGTTGTTTCCAGTTAAACAGGTGGTTTCTTGAGCCACAGAAGCAGGAAAAACAGCTTGGATGGGGTCTCTATTTAGATAGAAATCTTGTGTCCACATGGCTCTTTCAGAGGACTAATTAATTTGCAGATTTGTGTGTCAGACAGACCAGAGCATTGTAAGGTAAAACCGTGATGAGTTTGAGAACAACCTGAAGTTTTTTTGTACTTCATTAAACATAATTCAGATTAAGAAAAGAATATTGTTAAACTCTTTCAGATGTTTGTAGCTCATCATTCCAATGCCAGGCACTCCAAAATTCTGTAGCCTTCATTTGTATGTCTTACTGTGTGTGCTCCTTCAAGATTCAAAAAACTAAGAAGGTATTCATAGTGCACAGCATGAGCCTTGCAGTGTCAGTTTAAACAGGGCAAGTAGTTGCTGTTTGCACTGGTCAGGCTGGTGCTGAAGGAATGGGGTAGGGCTGATCTCTGTGTCAGGAAATGAGCAGTTGATGCTGGCCAGGCGGGAGGGAAGCAGGCTGAGTGAGCAGCTGCTTCCATGTGGCTGCAGGGAGAGCTTCCCGTGGGGCAAATGGGACAGCTGCACGTGGGGATGCTGCAGAGCTCTGCAGGATGAGCCCTGGTTCTAACAGAGATTGTTCTAGCAAGACTTAGTGTCTCTGAGGGCATCCTTTGGCACAGAGGCCTCTCTGGAATAATGATGGTTGCTCATGGACAAATGTGACATCATCAACACACTTTTTAATGGTTTTTTTGTTATATGTCCTTTGACCTTCTCAGCCTGAAGGAGCCTGGTGAGCAGAGTGTCACTGTGTGACCCATGAGCTGTCTGTGGAACAGCTGTGGTCTCCACACCTTCACCTCCCCTGGAAATAGTCTGGGGACTTCTGCCTTAATGGAACTTAAAACCACCCAGCTGGAAAAGGTTATCCTGTCATTTCTACTGAATTGGCTGCTGGGTTATTATTTTACTTTGCTTTTATTTAGTGCTTGGATAATTCTGATCTGCCACCTCTTCAGCTGAGTTCTGCCCATTTTTGCCTTAATAGAAGATCAAGTTGAAGGAGTACTTCTAGAGATGATGCTGCACTAATTCTAATTTGTTTTAAGTTCACTCTTGTGTCAAACACTGTGTTGTCAGTAAGTTTTTTGATGTGGCATTAGAATAATAATTATTAGTCCTTAAATAAATATCAGTCTTTAAAATAGCAATAGTAGAGTAATAACCAAGATGATTCCTGCAGTCAAGGACTCACTTGCCCTTGGATACTGTATGACAGTGCCAGGACGTAGTGCCTCAGCGTTTGATTTCTGTGCAACTGTGATTGTGGCATTCCATTAATACTGGTTTGTGATAGAATCAACACAGCAGAGCTTGAAACAAACACTGAGAAAATGTGATTTTTGGCTACTTTGAAGGAACTGAATAATTTAGTTTGCCCCAAAGCTGAAGTAAGACCAGAAGTATTTCTTTATTTCCAGCCAGGGAAATGTTATGAAAAGCTGTCAGCCAAGTGTACAGTCTACCTGTCTTGTGTTATTGCATCTTGCAAGTGTAATCAAAACCCATCATCAGAAATCATCTTTTACTGATTTTACATGTAAGGAACAACTTGCTCCAGGTCAGTTATGGTCATTAGTAAATGTAACTAACTGGTGCTAATAGTTAGATTTTTATCAGCAATAAATGCCTTTGACTGTAGGAATAAGTGTTCTTTGGACTAGATATTGAAAGCCAGAAATTATCTCTCAAGTAATTTATTAGCACACTGTAAATTTCTAACCATACAGTGCGGATCTTATTTCTGGGAGTGCAATTGGAGTGATTTATAGGGCTGACAACACTAAGCTCAGCAAATGCATTAAGTGCTGCAACTTCCTTTTGAGAAAAAAAGGGCTTTATGTTATCCAAGAGTCATAAAACTTGTAATCATAAACCCATCTGTTGCTGTTAGCTAATCAGACTCATTGTTCCATGGATATTTTCAGGTAGTGTTTTAGTAAATTGCCTGTTTTACTGCTTTTGTAACTCAGTAACCATCTTTTCCTTGATGACTCACCAACAGGGTACATGAAAAGTCCCTTAAGAATATGTCAATCTTTGAAGTGAGAACATGTCCCCCTCTTTCACTGTGTAACTCTGTTTAGAAATTCAATTTCATTGTTAATGAACAGAATAAAAAGGAAAGCTCTTGAATGAGGACAAGAGTTATGGTCAAGGTCAAAATGAGTACTCAAAGCTGTCAGCAGCCCCAAGGACATGAGATTTTCATCAACACTTCTGCTATTGCCAGTTCCCATTGAGTTGCTTTGTAATTCCCGTCCCATGGTATTGCCCTGGCTTTCAGCTGTTGAACTTCTCCTGGAAAGCTGAATGCATCCAGCAGACAGTCAAATGAAGGGCTGAGCTAGGCCAAGTGTGCTACAGCAATTGGCTCATTTCCTTTCTTACAGAAAAGTGTTGGGACAATCCAATAGAAAATGGAGACCTGGCTGGTGAGCAGTGAGATAAACTACAAACAAACGGTGCTGTGCTATAAACTATTCCCTTTCTTCTGTTATCTCTCCCATCTTCTTGCTTGTCCCCTCTCCTGTGACAGGGACAAAGATGGAAATGAAAGTCAAGTGCCAGCCTTTGACTGCTTTACCGAATGAAAAGGATTCTGAGTGCTTGAGGTGCAGGAAGCCAGCAGGAGAATGAAGGGTGCCATAAAAAAACCAACAGTGCTTCTGTGTTCATTCTGAAAGCCTTTATTTAATAACTCTAAGTTATTAGTGCAATTGTGTCCATATTAAAAACAAGTCATTGTATTGACATTTGATTAGCAAATCAGCTTTATTAGGACTGGGAATAATTGTCCCAGGTTATTTATTTCAGTTAATAGTACAACAGCACACGTATCTGCAGTGTGTGTTCTCATTATTAAAGACTCCTTGTGCAAATATTTAAATACCTAATAGTTGGGGACTTGACATTTATTAGAGTGTAGGCTTGGGGAGGGCTAAATAATGCTTTTTAATGTAACTTGACAGCATTAAAATGCAAGTTTTATTAATTCCATTATTGTACTGCCATAATGCAAAATTATAGAGGGATGCAACTTGGATTTATAATTTACTTCCACCTTGCAAGTCTTTAATGTATTATGGTTACATTTGCTGAAATACATGGAAAAAAAAGTGATCTTGAATCTTACTATGTTTTTTTTTCCCCTTCCCAATAAAGGGCAAACAGATCTGAGTTCATTTACATAGCAACATCCAAGTCTCTGTGCTTAGAAATAGAGTTAGTGCTAAATGAGCCTGACAGGTGGGTAGTCACAGAGATTCTTCATTCTGGAAAAACTCAGAGCAGAACCCCGGAAACTGAAATTCAGGGTAAAATGCTTCTGCATGTTTTCTGCTTTTCTGCTCCCAGGCAGGGTAGTGGGCTGATGCAGAGTTCCTAAAGCATCTTCCATGCCCACATCAGAGATGCAGATAAAAACATGTCAGGGTATTTATGCTATTTTTTCCAGTTAAATTGAGAGATGGAGTTTTCTTAGCCTGCTGCTCTGTGGAAGAGCACATGTTGACAAATGACACTCTTTTAATGCTTTCTGACAATAAGAGTGCTTCCTGCCAATTTCTGCTGCCAATAATAATGACTGTCTGCTACAGCAAACAACTAATGAATGTCTCTGAATGACCTTTTAGCAACTACTGTCAACATTAACTACTCTGCAGCTTTTCCACCTTCCCTGGAAATTGCTGGGGTTGCATCCAGAGTGTGTCAAGGTAACTGACAGAAGGACAGCTGGATCTGTGTGAGTTTGGATGGCATTGCCACTGGTCTAGTTCTGCATCTTGTGATGAACACTCGAGGTAACAGTGACAGATGATCTCTAGGGATGGGGAAAGGTGCTTGCCTGTGTGCAAGTTTGTCACCTAAGGGACATAAAAACCACACAAGAGTTGTTCTGACCTGTGCAAGGAGTAGGGAATGAGCTTTAGAAGCCACTGGATCACATGAAGGTCACGTTGTTCAGGTTCCTTAGAAACAACCACAAGCAGGCAGCTTCCTAGAAAACAGAAGGAAAAAATAAGCTACAGCAAGTGAAGCTGGAATTGGGAAGTTAAAGTTCCTGATGAATGACAGATTTCCTGTGGGATCAATTAGTCCTCAGTTAATTGTGTAAACCAGTTGTGTAAAACAGGGGTTCCTGTAAGAGAATTACTGCTTCTTGGTCATGGCAGTTTTCTGTCATCTGTGCAGTGTGACCCCATCTGATTCCCAGGCAGCTCTATTTAGCTTCCAGCTCAAAATGCCAAATCAGTACAAATATTTGAGAGTAAGGAATAAGATCCCTTGGATTTGAAAGAACACCAACATCTCATCCTATTGCTTAGAGAGTTGTTCTCCTGAGGCTTATGTCAGAGGACCACTCTTTTAAAATCTCTGGATGTGTAACATGTATTTAAAAATAGGTGTGAAAAAGAGGTTGCATCAGGTACCTTGGGCTGCTCTGAACATCGCTCTTGGAGGCTATTTTTCTTACCGAGCTGAGGAATTCTTGGTTTTTTTGGCAGAGAGAGGAAAACAGAGCTGGCCCGGTGGATGGAGAAGATGGGGATTAGAGTATCAGAATCAGAACTCATGGAACACCAGTTTGCCAACTTGCCACCAGCACCTCAGACTCAGGTTTGCATCCTGGCTTTTTATGGTCCAGCTTCACAAACTTTTTGCTCTGGATCCCACTTCCCATCCCCAGCACAGGGCCTCAGTAATTCACAAATATATCCTACGTCTCACCTGTGACCCTCTGTAGGGAGCTGTGCAATATAACTGCATCCTTACAGCACTGCTTGCTTCATGGAAGTTGTTCAAACACTTGTGCCCTTGTAACATGAGGCAGCTGTTGGGCACAGCAATCTCATTCCTAAACACTGAAATTGAACAGCATTTGAGTAATTAAAAGGCAGTATTTTTGGTGCTTAATTGTAGCCTGGTGTTGCTATGGAAAATAAAGAGCTGTGCCTTCCCTTCCCCCCTGGTTCCCAAAGAGGAAATTGAAAGCCGTTGATGTATTTCTCTCTGCGATATAAAGCAAGAAAATTCACAAATAAAATGGCTTTTAGTGTTGTGGTACACAAAATAAGAAAGCACACTGTAAATTAATTATTCTCTATAGACGACATAATTATGAGATTGAGATGAGCTTTGACCTTTGCTGCATCCATTTGCATAATGCAGCACACAGTACCACGCCATTGTGGATTTTTCATCATTGCCTTGTGCTGCTACTGATAGTGAAATGTGTTCACTTCAAATACTGCATTGTGTGAATTTTAATTGCAAACATCCTCTTCATGTTAAATGTTGGACTAAAGTAGCGCTGAGTACAATTTATCTCTTAATACCCACTGGCTTCTGGTATCTAAAAGACAACCAGGACAGGAACTGGATATTGAGAGCACAGGATATTGATCATTAGAAGGCCATAGAAATATTATGCTTAACTGGGGAAATTCCTGCAGAATAAGATGTTGGCCCTAATTTTCACTGATTTCACTAAAGAGGCTTTTTTTTTTCTCCAAATCCAAAAGAGGAGCACAGTTATACTTTCAGGAATTAATCTCCTTGTTATGTACATGACTGACTTTGGAAGAGGTGGGTTAAATGATGGAGTTATTAATCAGCATGTGCAGACAAAATGAAAACAGTTGAGAAATATTCTTTATTAGTAGGATACCTTAGATACAGGTAGTAAAATGGTGTGCTGGGCTGGCTGCTTGGCAAATAGCCAGAATGGACAGATGGTTTTTCATTATCTGTTATATGGAAATAGTAGGTTTGTAACAGTGTGTTTTGTGTTTATGCTTATTCATCTGTGAGAGAGTCATTTTCAGGCTGCTTGTCCAGGAAACATTCTACATCTTCCTTTGCATCTGCAGAACAGCTGCTTTAGCTAGGATTGTCATTGTTCAATTTCTGCGAAGCTGCAGGCTGTCCTAATGTCTTCCTAAAGCCAAAGAAATGAGTATAAAAGAGGATTTTGGGGCTGGGATCCAGGGTTTACTGTCTATGAGCCTTCTTTGTTTTGCTGTGTAAAATCTTACTCCATGCTCACTCTATTCCTGCTAATATATGATGTCAACAATTAGCACAGAAAAAACAGTTTCTCTTGGTAACAGTTTACAAATGGTGGGGGATACGTTGAGTTTAGGTAGTCATGCAACCCGTATGTTTGCTGAAAAGGAACATTGTAAGCAATAAGGCTTACAATGGTATAATATCTTAATAGCAAATAGTTGGTTACTCAGGTGGTTACTCTGGAGAAGGTGGTATAAAATCTTAATAGCAAATAGTTGGTTACTCAGGTGGTTACTCTGGATTGGTGGCTGGGGATTTCACATCTACAGGACATAAAAATTAGAAGTTGTAAATTACAGTGTCTGTTTAAAACCCTCAATATGGAAGTTGCACTAGGTAAGGTGCAGAGTTCAGATCTTTTAGGCAATCAATATTTAATTTCTCACATGCCAATAATGCTGGTATTTTTGTCCAATTCTGCCACCCCTTGCTGTTGACTTGTACTCCTTGCAATAGCTATTGGGGGCATAAACCCATGTCACAAGCTTGGAGAGAAGCTGTGGAACAGTCCCATGGTTGCCTCATGTTTATGGTGTTTACAGGGGCTGGAGCAAACTCAGGATGAATCTCTCTGAAGCACACACAGGTATCCCGTGTGTGGGGCAACACCACTCCTTAGACAGTGTTTTTCACTTTGGCAACTTCATCCTGGTGTTAATTCTGTGAGAGGCACTGAAGATGAAGAGGAATATTTTTCACATGACCATGCAGTAATGTCAATGTGTTTGTTTTTTTTCAAAACATCCCTCAATACGAGTGCATTCTATTTGCTAAAAATCAGAAAAAGGTCTGCAGCATGATCATTTCACTTTATCCTGTTCTTCTGGATAATTTCAACACGAGGTTATCCTGACGTAAAATTTTCTCTAATGTGGTGATTTTTCAGACAAAGATTTTTAAGTCACAAGAACACTCTAGTACTATTTTCCAAATGGTAAATAAGTGTAGATGATGAAATAATCGAGGTCAGAGTCAAGGGTTTTTTCCCATTTTGGGAAGGTTTAACCTTATTCCACCTGCAGACTGTGCGTTTCAGTGGATGTTGCTCTTGAGAAGCAACGGTCACTATTCTGACCTGAGCTTTTCTATCTGTTGGATAAAATTATCTCCTTTGTCTTGGCTCAGCAAGGAATTTTAATTTTTCTGTGAACCTTTCTCTTGTGTTCAGAGTTTCATTATTTCCATCTTTCCGTTACAGTGAGCATGTCCTTCCACCTCTTAACTTGGTCAAGGCTCAGCTTGTAAGGATGTGGAATGAAACATTCAATCATGCACACCTTACATCTTAGCATAAAACGACCTTTTTCCTATGAAATCTTTTGAAAATTCTTGGGAATAATTTTCAAAATTTGAAATAGAAGAAAGAGCCAGTAACACAATATCATTTAATCATTTAATATGGTTTATGTATTAGGGTTTGACTCTTAGCCAGAGATATTTTTATTGGCAGCCTGGCAGCTCCACTGTGGAACTGTGTGCAGGTCAATTCCCTTGAGAAGGATGGGTAAATCAGCTCCTGGGAGATGGGCACTGCCTGGTCCCGATGCTGCAGCATGCTTGGGGTCAGGCTGGCTGGCTGACTGTCTAATAATAGTGTGTAATAACATAATTAAATACTCTTTTTATTTGCTGATAAATAAGATTTTTCAAGTTAACTCTGTTTCATCAGTGACCTGCCTGACTTTAGCCTGAGCTTTCCAGTTCCTGCTTTTCTTATTTTCTCTCCTGTCCTTCTGAGAGGAAGTGATGGTGGCTGGAAGTGCGCGGCCAGGGGGGCCAGGCCACCACAGCACCCCTGCACACTCAGCCTTGGAGATCTGGTCAGGAATCTGCTGCTGGGTCCCAGCCTTCCAGTGCAGAGCCTGGCCATGCTGCCATCACTGTGCTACACCAGGGAGTTCTCATCTATTGGGTCCAACTCAAAAGCAGCCTTCATTTTCAAGAGGAATTCTTTGTGGGGGATGCTGTGAGGAATGTGCTGTTTACACTCACCTCACACTGGCAGTAGAGTAGAACAACTCCTGACTGATTTGGCAATGAAGACCTCGTTTTTTCTTCACTAAACCTGCCCTAGCCAAATTCACAGGCTGGTGATAGCTGTCTCTACAGTGGAAAATATTTATTCACTTTATTGACAATTTAATAGACTGTCAAGCTTTGTTGTTTAGTTTCTATTGATCCTGAGACACATGGGGCTACTTTTGCTTCCTAAGGGATTAAACTGGCAAGCACTTAGAATCAGATTTGGGGAAGGTGGGTGCAGAAAACTTTCTAATTCACTTCTGAAAAGCAGAGTAATAATTAATATTTCAGATAGAAATGAAAGCATTTAACAAAATATGTGAAGTTTTTATTATGTGGGGTTTTTTTTTAAATTCTGGATAAATGAAATGAGGCTTTTGGAGATAGCATGAGCTGGATTTTCTATTGAGTTTGATAACCTCTGATTCTGCTCTCCTTTCTCTTTCTGGTGCAACTTGTAGCGAACTTATTAGGTCAAAGTATAATTTTGTAAGAATTATTTTTCAATTTGAGCCTTTCCCACTTGATGTTGGGGAGGGAGGGGAATGGAGAAAAAATAGCTACTTTCACAAATAGAATTGTGTCGTGAATGGCGGGAGAAATGCGACACACCATATGCGTGAATAGCAAATCCCGAAGTTTATTGAAAACTCACACATATTTATATTGGTGTTAATGAAGCTTATACATATTGCAAAAGCTGAGCTCATTATTGGTTAAGCACACTTAGATCAACCACACCTACTTCTATCTTCTAACAATTATTTTGCTTCTATGTTTGCATTCTTCTAACTTTTCTACCTAAGATATCTACATTTTCTGGCAAGCGATTTTCTCCCCCGTCTTCCCGTTTCAGAGAAGGTCACTGTGACCTTTGTCAGTGATTGGACACTGGTTGCTTAGTTCTCAGCTTGTTTCTCCTATCCTTATCCATCGGTATCACATCGAAATGTCCTTTCTCAGCTAACCAATTATCCAAAAAGCTCTCTACAGAATTGGAATTTCATACTGATGATTTGACCCTTTCTAAGATTTCACTGAGCACTGGGTCTGCTTGAAACTGAGGGGACTACTCATGACTGAGGTATGAAAACTACATTTCATTCCCTGGATTAGGAGTTTTCTCTTGCCCACAAGGAAGTTAAGGGGAAAAAAAAAGAGAAATGGGTTTAAAATTTCCTGTGCTATTTTCAGTTTGCTCACCTTTCTGGAGATACCTTAGCAACTGTAGGACATCTGAAAAACTTTGAACTGTGTCTTTATGTTTGAGGTTCTGTTGGGCGTTGCTTTTGTTATGATGTTCTTGTGTCAGTACTTTGAACTTAGCCAAGCAATGTTGGTATCAGCAGTGACTCTGATAAAGCTATGCCTTTCTCATTAATAATGCATTCTTCATGAAACAGAGAATATATTTCCCTGTGTTTTTTATAACCTAATGAGTCTAAGACTGAATGAAGTCAATGCCAAGCAGCTCTAAAGCAAAACACTGGGTTTTAATGTCTTTCAATGTAGGTTATGAACAAGGAAATAGACCTTTATTCTTAAATTTCAGCTACCTTTAATTACTTCCTCTATGCATATTCCAATTCAGATTGATGAATGTTGAACCAAAAGCAGACCTAAAAGAGTTAATTGAAATTCTCCTAATTCAGAGGCAAACTGTTTTTATAGATTTGTTTTGAGGGGTTTTTTGGTAAGGAAATGGCAAGTATTTATTCATCCAGCTCCCTCCACATTTCCCACCATCATTATTCCCAGGGATCCCTGCAGGGATAAGTGGTCTCTGACCCGCACCAGGGTGAGCTGCAGGAGCCTTGCAGCCATGCCTGTGATTTCTCACAGTGGCACAACAACTGCAACAGCACAGAGACGTTTTGCTAAAAGCTCCTACTGTTCCCAACACGTTATTATACAGGCAGAATAAAATGCTTTCTTAAGGACCAACTACATTTTTTGTGTGCCTGAAAGGTCACATTTGTTTGGGTTTTTTTTCTCTTGTTTAGGTGAGAGATAAACAAGTGAAAAGGAAACTCAGAGGAAATGTTGAAAATAGCAGCTGGCAGTACTTCTGTGTGAGTATCTCCATTTACACCTCACCTTGCTCTTAGAGACCTTTGAACACTATTTAAAATGAATTTTGATAGGTGGTGGCTGCTGACTATCTGCATTTCTTCTGCACTTGTTTTCTGTGCTTGTTTGGCATCACTGCTGAATGTCACCAATAAGGAAATTGATGAGGAAGAGTTGAGGAACCAAAACCCGTTCTTTTTTAATCCCTCTCTGTTATGCTTCCCATCCCAGGTTTTGTTGTTGTTTTTGTTTTTGGTTGTTTTTTCAACTTCATTCTGCACCCCGTTCTTACTTTTCTTCCTGTGTCCTCTCTGCTGCCCCTCCCTCTTTCTGCCTCTCTCTTGTGACTGCAGGGCTGGGGAGGAACTTCTGGGGGCTGCCCCCCATTCTTGTTGCAGCAGAGTCCCTTTTGGGGGAGATGTACTCATGGAAAGGGCTTGAATAAAGCACCACTCTGCTGTCCAGGGCAGTTTGATTCCTTCTGTGCCTTCTTTGGGGGTGAGGAAGTAAGGCTGAGGGAGAGGGGCTGGAGACTTGGGGGCTCTGATGGCATTTGGGGCACCGCAATGTCCCTAGGAGGGAGAGCCAGGCTGTAGCCATGATATTTTCTGAAAAATCCTCTCCTTAGCATTTTTTCTCCTGAGAGGCCTCAGGAACAAAATGTAAACAATGATTATCTGCTGCTGTGGAATGCAACAGGTGCATCTGTGATTGGTCTCATGTGGTTGTTTCTAATTCATGGCCAATCACATCCAGCTGGCTCGGACTCTCTGTCCGAGACACAAGCCTTTGTGAAATCATTTTTCTTTTTCTATTCTTAGCTAGCCTTCTGCTGAAATCCTTTCTTCTATTCTTTTAATAGAATATAGATCACAAAATAATAAATCAAGCCTTCTGAAACATGGAGTCAACTCCTCGTCTCTTCCCTCATCCTAAGACTCCTGTGAACATGGTCACACCAGGCTGTGATGGAGGAGCAGGTGAGTGGGGAATGAGGGGGGGTCATGCTGGGTTACCCTGCCCCAGAGGGACCAAAAGCTGCCAGAAAATTCACACGGAGGGGTGGGTGTAGAACACCAAAACCTGTCAAGTTTTTCGTTTTTATAGGTGTGGGCAAAGAATTGGAATTTATCTCTAAAACCATTTGGAAAGAATGATTTGGAAATAATCTATCCATTCTATTGTATACAGGAATGCAGGAAACTCTGACTAGAGATGCGTAGTCGTTTTGAAACCAATGTTATAACGTTTTTACCTAGGAATAAACCAATCAAGTGCCCTTAAACCGTAGGAACAGCTGCTGGGGCTGAAGGGAATCAATCCAAAATCAATCTCCGGCAGCTTCGGTCTCTGTTCCCTGCCTGCCCCAAGGCGCGTCCAGCCCGGCCCGGGCGGGGGACGGTGCTGCCACCTTGTGGGCACAGAGCGGTGCTGTGCACAGAGGGGAGCGGCGAAGCACAGTGAGGAGTGCAAAGGGGCGCGGCCGGGCTTGAGGGGCCGCCGTGCGGGGCGGCGGCTGGGAAGAACGACAGCGGCGGGGCCGGTTTCGGTGGGCGGCGGAGGTGCGGAGGGGACAGAGCTCCCATTTCAAGATGGCGAAGCGCCCGCGTACCAGGATCCTGCGTGAGCCGGGTAGGGCTCCAGCCGCACTCAAGATGGCGGCCGCGGCAGGACTCCGGCAGAGGCGTCTCCGCCGCTCCCTGCCGCGATTCGTGGGGTTCCAGTGCCGCTAACCCCGCCAACCGTTTTCTCCCGCCGGGAAAAGCAGCAGAAAATGGCGCTGAGAGCACGGGATCGGCGTCGGGACTGGGTTGAGGCAGCCAGCAAGAGAAACGCCTGTGTGAGGAGCGGGGGATGCTTAAGGGTACCACAACAAAGATGGCAGCTCGGCCGGGAGTGGCTTCTGCCAGTACCAAAGATTGCGGAGAGGAAATCCAGGAGAAACGGCTGCTGGCATCCTGGGCTTGCCAGGCAGGTTTTGTACTTGATTGCAAGGCAGTTTTCCTGCCTCTGCTGAGGGTGAAAATTGGAAAGGGGAGACAAAAAAGGGTCACTTTTACGCCACACCCGAGATGGCGGCTGAGGGCGGCACTCACTTGCCCTTCCAATGATGGCGGCAGTGTGCTCATGCGCCTTGGGTAGGGCGAAGAGAGGGCGGTACAGGAAATACCCCGCTCCGTCTGATGGTAAGAGTGCTTTCTCCTGGGTCTGGGCGGCATTGAGGTCGCAACGAGTTCCAGATTATCCTTGTGCCTCTCCTGTTGTGACTAAGTCGGTGTTCCCTGAGTGGCTGCAGCTCCCTGCGTGTGGAGGGAAGAAGCCTGTGCTGGAGAATGGGAGGAAGGTCCCTGCTGGTTTCTGTGTCCTCGGTGGGCACAGAACTCTGGCCAGATGGCTTGGTGAGTATTGAAAATGTGAAAAATCCGTATTTTGTGAGTGGCTTTTCACAAATATTAAAATGAATATGTGTTGTGTTAAAAAGTAATGCTGTATTAATTCTCTTCAATAGCGTGCTAAATATAGTTTTAGGTTATAACAAAATGTTAAAATAGAAACTATGTTATGTAGGAGACTTTTTTTAAAGAAAGGACTTGCAGTGAGATAGCAGCTACAGGACACCTAAATCTTTCAGAGAAAAAGAATTTATTGCTCTCTTATTAGAAGAAACGAACTTCTTCCTGCCTCGAAGGCGCTGTTAGGATTCAGAGGAAGTTGATGATGACCAGACAGAATCCTGTGTCTGAATGGAATTTATTCCTCATGTATGAGATGTATGAATATGCAACAGGCTGTTGTTTTTAAGGGTTAATCCTTTGTTAACGGGGGTCCTTTTTCGGGCTTATGCTGCCCAGAAAAAGGTACCCGGACTGTCTGTAACTCTTTGTCTCTATTGTCTCATATTGTCCTAATTTAATTTGTCCAAATTATTATTACTCGGATTGTATTACTATTTTTATAAGCATGTAATTACTGGTAAACTTTTAAAATTTTAAAAACAAGTGATTGGCGTTTTTCACAGGATCACTCCTGCTTCCTTTTCACTGAATTGTTGTAATGAGTCGTCAGCTTTTAGCCAGCCTCAGTTCCGTTTCTTTTTCATGAATCTTTTTGGTTGTTTCGATCCTTGTTGTGGTGTGTTTTATGTTTGTTCAGTTTTCCCCCCATTCTTCTCTCAGAAGGTCCTGCCCTGTTACCAGTTTGTGTCAATCCCCAAACCCCTCCCCAGTTGTCTTGGTTAGTAAATGTATCTTTCTTGTCCCCCACCCCTGGCTGCCTGCCTGTCACTCGACACCCCTGCCTCTTTTTCTAGATAGTTCGGGCCAGGGTGTCGGGTGATTGGGTTAGGGGCCAGGGTCCCTCCCACAACTGTGTTTGATTGGTTCTCCGATTATGCCAATCCTTAGTGTATCCTTCTCTGATTTGCTATCTTTGACCCCCCCCACCCTCTGTAAAACCCGAGGTTTTCTTGCCTCGAGGCTCTCAGCTCGTTCTCCACGTTTTCCCTACCAATAAAACCACCCTCCCTGAAGAAACTGAGAGTCGCCTCTTCATTTCATCCTGCGACTTCGGAGCTCACTACTGCGGCCACTCGTCCGTAAGCCTGTCATCGCTAGGCACCGGGCCCTGACTTCGTGTTGGGGAAGTGCCTTCCTGGCTGGAGGTTGGCTGGACACTTATCTAGCCTGGGCGTTTTACTTTCCACTGGCCACCGCTCCAGATCGTGAACTTGCCAAACCCTTAAGGTTGCTAAATTAACCCTGAGAAGGTTCTACAAGCCAATGCTGAGGGGATTGGGGATTGGATAGTTAGGATCTTATGGCCTTTCAAGGGTTGGGTTCACCCCCTAATTTTGGTGCCAAGGGAAACTCCAAGTTAACACAGATCAAAATAGGAAACAGTTCCCTCATCAAAGTCAGCTTTCCAAACCTCTGTTCAGGACCCAAAAGAAATGGGAATGCCCTTGGCAAAAAAGGGCATTTTGAGACAAAGCAAGCTTAAAATGCCTGTAAGCAGGAAATCCAGGAGAAATGGCTGCTGGCATCCTGGGCTTGCCAGGCAGGTTTTGTACTTGATTGCAAGGCAGTTTTCCTGCCTCTGCATGGGGTGGCACCTGCATCCCACTGGAAAGGGGAGAGAAATAATTCCCCTCATTCCCTGGCCCAGCCCTGGAGTGGGAGCAGCTTGCCCTTATCCTGGAGTTCTTCTGCTCCTGCCCAGCATCCCTCTGGTACCCTCATGTGCTTCCCAAGCTCCCAGCACTGATGGATCTAAACAAGGAGAACAATCCCTGTTCCTTCTCTTCTCCATCCTTCATGTTCCTGGGCCCTGCATCTCCCTGGTTATTCCATGTCTGACTCCTCATCTCCATCCCACCTTCTCCCTGGTCACATCTGAGCCTGAGATGTGTTTAGCAGCAAATCCATTCCTTTAAAGGAAGCCCAGTGCAAAGAGCATCCAGCTGCAGGTAAGTCTTCCTGCATTTCATTTTTCTCTGTCCAGTTTTGGAGGGTTTCTCTCCGTGCTTTCCTGTGACCCAGATGTGTCCCTTCCTTTGTCCAGATCCAGTGCCAAAAGATTGAACAACTGCTGAGTGGGGTCTGGGATGAGAATGGTTCTGCTAAAATGAGGGAAAGAATGCTAGAAGAAAAATTAGCTTCCTTTGAATGTCTGGAAAAAAGCACTGGGAAAGGGCACTTTTTAATTCAATTTGGTGCCACCTCCCCTTTTTTTATGGCTCATACTCCATGGTGAGCAATCTAAGCCAAAAGATGAAGTGCAGGAGGCTTTGATTCTGCAGTGAGCTTAACTTCCCTTTTCTCCTCTCTTTCAGGACAGGGAGATCCACTGAAGTTGTCCTGGCCTTGCCAAGGTGTTTGAGCTGCCAAACCCAAACTGGTCCTGATGATGGAGGACTTAAGAAATTACTCAATCCAGCTAAATGCTTTAAAAAGGGAGATGGTTTGGTTATAGAAATATTTCTGCCTGAGACTGGGAAGAGATTGGGAAGAGTTAAACCCCCCAATTCTGCATAACAGCACAAGGATTTTTTAATTCTTTGCCTTTTTTTCCCTTCCTTTGAATGGGTTTGTTTGTTTCCCCTTGGAGACTGCACACACAATAGGCAGATTTTTCAAGTAAGACATTTTTTCCCACTTTTAGTCTTCAATGGAGCCCAGGTGCCAATTGTTTGCTGCTTGGTTTCTGCCTTCCCTTTCCTGCCTACAGCTTAAGTCCTTTCTCTCCTTCCTGCTTTTTGGCCATCACTGGTCATGCAGATGATGCTGATGCAGATGGCTGATAAATAATTATCAAACAGCTTGGGAATGGTCTGTATCAGTAACATTAAAAGATGCAGTATATGGACCATCAAGCAATGAATTTAGCAACAGTTGGATAGTAACTAATCACCTTTCCTTTGAAGCCCTCTTCATAGCATATTTCCTTGTAAAGGGAAAGCATTTGGTTTTTCTTTTAAAAAATACTACAAATCACCAACAGCCAGCTTAAGTGAGCATGGCAGACTGACAAAGACTTTGTAATGTTTTTTCTTTTAAATCCCTCACAATCCCATCCCCTACTGGGGAGGCAGCTCAGCGAGTTTCAGCCCACAGCTGCCATCCTGTGCTCATGGAGAGCAACCTCTCCAGCTGTCCCAGCCTCAGGAAAGCACAGAAGAGGGCTTTACACAGATCAGGGATTAAGCTAGACCCAGGTTGGGCTCAGCTCAGTCACCGTGGCACTGTTAGAAGCCTTAAACCCTTTTTCTATCGGATTGATTGATGGTGGTTGTGGTGCAGCCACTGTGTTGCTCTCAATGTGTTCCCCTGCAGCCTAGCCTGACATGGTGAGCAGGGCTTGGGGTTCTGCCTCATGTGTTAAACATCAAACCAGAAGATAAAACAACAGCTAAAAGCCCTGCCCTGCCATGTGCCTCACTCTGCACCACTGCTATGAGAGGAGGGTGAGAGACCCAGTCAGTTTTAGCTCTGTAAAGCAGCTGCAGAGCAGTGATGAGTGCCTGAATCACATCCCCTGCAGCCATCAGGGGAGTGAGTGCAGGGAAAAGGGCAGAGAAAGGGAAATTAAAAAACAATAGAGCCACCAAGACTGGAGGATGTGAGGATGAATCCAAAACTATGCTCTCCAAGAACTGAAAGAACACATTTCTTAAAACAAGACATCCAAACAGGAATGAGGGACTTGCACTCTTTCCAGATCTTGCCAGCACCATAACTCATTAAAAAAAAAAAAGTCATCTGTGGAAGTGGGATGCTCCTTTAAGCCTGGCAGAGACTTTCTCCAGCACCACAAACCACCCTTCCTGCTGCTCTTCCTTTACCACTCAGGGCTGAGCCATGGAGACCTGCTTCTTTAGTGTGTGTATTTCAGGTTTTTTTTAAAACCAAGAAAAAAATCGATATCATATTTTAAAAAGAACCCCCAGAGCTTTGGGGAAAGTGGGCATAAATGTCAAACAAAACACAAAGAAAGACTGAGCTACTAAGGGATCTTAGAGCAGCAGTGGTGGGGTGGGAGGGAAGAAATACAGCAGACAAATTTAACACCATTTAGGAGGGTTTATGCACAGTATTTTCATTGCAAGCAGCATTTAGAAGTGACAATTTAGTGATTTATCATATCCCAGCACACTTCTTCCCTGTCAAAGTGATAGGCAGAACCAGCAGAGCAGCTCTGAACACACCGTTCACTACAAGGCACCACCAACAAATCCAGAACAGCTCCACCCTTGGCCAACCCTGTCCCCTTGGGCCTTCTGAGAAGCTGGGATTAGGAGAAGGCCATGCAGGGGAACAGTGTTTCAAATGTCAAAGGCTTTAAAAATATACAAGGATAGGAAAGAACATTTCAGGGTTTTTTTCAGCTGATAGTTTCGGAATTTACTTGGAATAAGCTTCTTCCCCAAGAGGGATTTCAATTCTACACATGCACAAAGAGGAGAAAACATTAATGCAGTGTTGAGACAGCTGTGTGCTGTGAGCAGTGGTTTTAAGGTAAGGCCCTTGTATATCTGGGAGGGTGAAACCTCTGTGTTCAACCCTCTGGGATCATCACTTGGGCTTCCTGTGCTTCTCAAGCTCTCAAAGTAAAATTGACTTACCAAACTCATCTTTGTCTCAATCCTAATCCCTGCATCATCCTTCAGGTGTATTTCCTCACAATGAAATTGGAGTAGAAAATGCTTTAGGAGATGCTTTGCAGCCCCTTCTTCCCCAAAGGCCCAATCTGCTTTAATTTTTAGGAATGCTGTTCAAGCACAAGGTTTGGATGCAGCCAGTGAGACTCACATTTCAGAAGGACCATCAATGGTCTGATAAAGACACAGCACTTTCAAGCAGGCTGCTGGGACTGAGGAGGATATTTGAAAGCTGTTGACATGCAGTTCTAGCAGAAGTGCAAAATGAAATGTAATGTAGTAGAAGTGGAAAATGAAATGCTGTTAGACAAGGCTGCTGCCCAAATTGGCTCTGCCTGGATCCACCTGGCCTGCAGCACAGCCTTCTCCCTTTCTCCTCCCTGCCCTCTGCTAAGCACCAACCCAAACGTGGGCTATTTCAATTCCTGTCAGACACAGAGCAGCTGATGGGCAGCAAATGCAGCCTTCCCAAAGTGGCTGCCCATGGCCCGGCCTGCAGGGCAGAGTTGAGGGAGGAGGTGGCAGTTTCCTCAGTGGCTTTTCATGTCCTCTCTCTGCCATGCAGACACTGGCATGCATGGCACGGCTCTGTTTTGGCAGCCGGTCCCTTGGCAGGGCAGGGTGAGTACAGGGTGAACTCTCTGCTCCTTGCTGTGACACCTGGGCTGGCAGGGATGACACAGTGACCTCGGCCGGCCGATGCTGCCTGTGCCATCACCTGGCACTGACGTGTTTGATGAAAATCCTTTTGCTGGGATTTTTCTCCTGAGAAGCCTCAGAACGGAAATGGAACCGGTAACAATCTGCTGGCTGTGGAGTGTGGGCTGGAGATGGTTTAGCAACAGGGGCATCTTGGATTGGTCTCCTGTGCATTGTTTCTACTTGATGACCAATCATGGTCCAGCTGCGTCGGGGCTGTGAGCAGTCCCAGGTTTTTATTATTCATTCCTTTCCAGCTTTCTGATGTCTCCTTGCTCTTTTAGTATAGTTCTACTATCTCATTTTCTTTTAATATAATAGAGATGATAAAATAATATTTCAGCCTTCTGAAAGGTGGAGTCAAGATTCTCGTCTCTTCCCTCGTCCTGGGGACCCTCAAACACCACCACAATCAGTGGCCGAGCGGGTTTGTGCGAGCCTCTCAGTAACCCTCGTCCGGTCCCGAGTCGGCAGACACCGGGGGGGCAGCCCCAACACGGCTGAGAGCAGGGAGACACCCTCTGTGCCCCGAGGGTACTGAGGGCACCTGGGCTGGGGGGAGACACTCTCTGTGCCCCGCGGGTGCTGAGGGCACCTGGGCTGGGGGGAGACACTCTCTGTGTGTGCCCCGAGGGTGCTGAGGGCACCTGGGCTGGGCCCCTGTGCAGCACAAGAGACACCAGAGACAGCGGTAGATGATAAAGGGCCGACTCTTAGCAGGGGTTAATCCAAGGTTTTATTAGGAGTCCCAAAGGAGCTCCTGCACCTCAGGGGCCTCCTGCCGAGAGCCCCGGGAGATGTGTCAAGGTTACATTTAAAGGGAGGTGGAAACCAAAAGTAGATAACATTTTACCAACCATTAAGTGACCCTAAGGGATGGATGCTGGGGGATCCAGACATACAGGACAGCGTATGGGGCAAGGCTTGGGGGGCTGACCCCGGCCTCTGGCTCATCACTCGACGACTTGGACCGAAACTTCTGCATGGAGGGGATGGGAGGCTGAGTGATTGACAGAGAGGCAGGGTGGGCATTTGGGGATGATCTCATCCCAGGAGAGGGATAACACAGGTAGAAGGAGGGGGGTACAGTCTGGGATAAACCATTTGGGAAAAATATGGGGATACAAAACAAAATGACTTCAAAGTATTACAAAGTATAAAAATGCACTACAGCAGGTTTGGGCAGCACCAAATAAAACGTAATAAAATGCTTTAAAAATAAAAAAATTAAAAATAAAAATTAAATAAAATTTTAAAAAACAAAATTACTTTAAAATAAATGAAAAACAAAATAAAAACTGTAAAGTGCTGTAAAGTGCTAAAAGTACCTAAAAGGTAGTGCCGTAATGCAAGACCCTCAAACACCACCACAATCACCAGCTTGAGTTGGTCTGGGCAGCACTAAATAAAAAAAACTAAAAACCTTTAAAAATAGAAAACTTAAAAATAAAAAATAAAATTTAATAAATTAAATCAAATCTTTTAAAATAGAAATTTAAAAATAAACATTTAATAAAAAATAAAATAAAAAAATAAAATAAATGCTTTAAAAATAGAAAAATTAAAAATAAAAAATAAATAAAAAATAAAATTAGAAAAATAAAATAAAAGCTTTAAAAATAGAAAAATAAAAAATAAAATTAAAAAATAAAATTAAAGCTCTAAAAAAAAAAAATAAAAATACAAAATAAATTAAAAATTAAAATAAAAAATAAATGCTTTAAAAATAGAAAAATAAAAACTAAAATAAAAAATAAGATTAAAAAATTAAAATAAAAAGCTTTAGAAATAGAAAAATTAAAAATAGTAAGTAAATAAAAAATAAAATTAATAAAATAAAAACCTTTACATATAGAAAAATTAAAACTAAGTAAATAAAAAATAGAAAAATAAAATAAAAGCTTTAAAAATAGAAAAATTAAAACTAAAAAATAAAATTAAAAAATAAAATAGCTTTAAAAATAGAAAAAGTAAAAATAGAAATTAAATAAAAAATAAAATTTAAAAAAATAAAAAGCTTTTAAAATATATAAATTAAAAATGAAAATTAAGTAAAATTAAAAAAACAAAATTAATTTAAAATAAATGAAAAACAAAATAAAAACTGTAAAGTGCTGTAAAGTGCTGTAATCGTTCCATAAAAGGTAGTGCCGTAATGCAAGACCCTCAAATACCACCACAATCACCAGCTTGAGTTGGTCTGGGCAGCACTAAATAAAAAAAACTAAAAACCTTTAAAAATAGAAAAATTAAAAATAAAAAATAAAATTAGAAAAATACAGAAAGCTTTAAAAATAGAAAAATAAAAAATAAAATTAAAAAATAAAATTAAAGCTTTAAAAATAGAAAAAATAGAAATAAAATTTAATTAAAAAATAAAAATAAAAAATAAATGCTTTAAAAATAGAAAAATTAAAAATAATAAGTAAATAAAATTTTAAAAATAAAATAAAAAGCTTTAAAAATAGAAAAAATTAAAAAAAACATTAAGTAAAAAATAAAATTAAAAAATTAAAATAAATTTAAAATAAATTAAAAACAAAATAAAAACCATAAAGTGCTGTAAAGTACCATAAAAGTTCCATAAAGGGTAGTGCCGTAAAGCGCGACTGTCGCAAAAGGCACCGTAAAGCGCGACTGTCGCAAAACTGCCGTAAAGGGCGACTGTCGTAAAACTACCGTAAAGCGCGACTGTCGTAAAACTGCCGTGAATCGCGACTGTCGCAAAAGGTGTCGTAAAGCAGAACTGTCGTAAAATGTGTCGTAAAGCGCGACGGTCGCAAACGGGGCCGTAAAGCGCGACTGTCGTAAAATGTGCCGTAAAGCGCGACTGTCGTGAAAGGTGACGTAAAGCGCGACTGTCGCAAAAAAATTAAAGTGCCGTAAAGCGCGACTGTCGTAAAAGGTGCCGTAAAGCGCGACTGCCGTAAAATTGTGCCATATAGGCTGGCAGCGCCGTGGCCGTCACGGAATGCCGTACAAGATGGCGACGGCCTCCCGAGTGGGCGTGTCCGGGACAGGGCGCCGTGTCGATGGGCTGACGTCATTAGGCGGCACTCTGCCTGCAGTGCGCCGGTCCAGAGGGCAGGGGGCGCTGTGCCTGCAGTTCTCCGGCGCAGACGGCAGGGGGCGCTGTGCTTTCAGTGCGCCCATGCAGACGGCAGGGGGCGCTGTGCCTGCAGTGCGCCCATGCAGACGGCAGGGGGCGCTGTGCCTGCAGTGCGCCAAAGCAGACGGCAGGGGGCGCTGTATAAGTAGAGTATTAAGTACAAACTATCTAGAAGAAGAAATAAAAGCTCTATGCCACCTGCAGCTGTAGAAAATTTCAGCTCCCATGGAGGAAATAGTTTTCCTAAAATCATTACCGTTTTGGGGTTTTTTGCACTCCCCGGTAGCCTGAATGTTTCTACTGCTGCTTTTTTATTCTAAAGCTAGAATGGAAAGCCAAGATTAAAAATACAGGGAAAGAAAGAGAGAAAGAATTAAAGAGAGAAAGAAAGAAAGAGAGAGAGAAAGAAAGAGAGAGAAAGAAAGAGAGAGAAAGAAAAAGAAAGAAAGAAAGAAAGAAAGAGAGAGAGAGACAGAAAGAAAGAGAGAGAAAGAGAGAGAGAGACAGAAAGAAAGAAAGAGAGAGAAAGAAATAGAGAAAGGGAGACAGAAAGAGAAAGACAGAAAGAAAGAAAGAAAGAAAGAGAGAAAGAAAGAAAAGGAAAAAGGAAAGGAAGAAAAAAAAAATAGAGGGAAGAGAAAGGAAGAAAAAAAATGAAAAAGGAAAAGGGTGAGAGTGAAAAAGAAAGAGCGAAAGTGGAAAAGGGGGTGAAAAACAGAGTGAAAACAAGAAGAAAGAGTTGGAGTGGAAAAGAAAGGACATTCGGGAGGGGCGGTGCTGCCTAAGGTGCTTCCGCGCCCACGAGCGAAGGAGCCGTTTGATCCCCTGGCGGGAGCGCAGCTCCCGGTGGCGGAAAACGGAGCGGTGGCTGTCAGTCCAAGACTACAACTCCCGGCAGGCCCTGCGGCCGTAAAGCGCGGCGTCTGACGCAACGGCCAACGCGCCATATGAATGGCTGGCGGGCAGAGGCGGCTGCGCGCCGGGGGAGCGGGCTGGGCGCGGGGGGCTCCCAGCGCCTCTCCCGCGCGGGACGGAGCCGCGGCAGCGACGCTGGAGGGGCGAAGCCTCCGTCCGGCCGCCCGCACGGAGCCGAGAGGCGCGGAAGGGGCGTCCGCCCGGTGCCTCGGCCTCGCTCAGCGGTCCTGGTGGCGGGGGCTCAGCTCGGGCGCGGCGCGCTGCCGCCCGCCGATGGCGGAGCGCCAGGCGGTGCTTTGCTGCCGCGGACCGGGAGCTGCAGGAGCCGCCCCGGGCGAGCGGCGCCGGGCGCTGCCGCGGTCACTGTGCGGCGGCTGGCGGAGGCGCGGGAGCCGCCGAGCTGCAGCCGTGTCCCTCGGGCTGCTGCCGCTGCTGCGGGCGGGGGCGGACGAGCGGCTGCGGAGGCGGCTCCGCGGCGTGCTCAGCCTTGCGAGCAGAGAGCGCTTGACAGCGCTGGAATGACACGGCTGCTGAGTGCCTCAGTGCTCGTGGCTCTTTCTTCCACGCAAACAGATGGAGCGGCATCGCTGAGCAGTAAAACACAGCGATGGCCCGGAGAATGGCGAGCGCAAGAAGCGCGCGGGCTGGATCCTTCTGCTGGCACAGGTGCGATCCGCAAACTCAGCCCCTTGTGCCCCTACCCTCCCGACCCCCAGGGGAAATGCTCTCCAGCCTCGAGCTGCTGCAAGACAAAACGTGTGATTTGACACTAGGGTCCGGAAAAGGTTTCCGTTTAGATTAGCAAATGCCTCAATTGTTCTTGGTTACATCCTAGGATCGGTTTTAGGCAGTGACTTTATACCGCTTGTCAGATTTTTCTTGCGCAATGGTAAGAAAATAGGCAGGTCTGATACTGGTTTCGCTTTTTTTCTACTTCATGTTCCATGAGCTGCTTTTATCCAAGCAATTGTTTTAAAGTTCTACTGTAGGCGTTTCTGGTTCACTTTTTTTTTTTTCTTTGCAGCACCCGTGACTTTTTTTTTTTTTTTTCTCTAAATCGGCAGCAAATATAGCTGAGTAAAATTACCTTGGTTTTCTTCCTTCTTAAATGTTTTTATTGATAATCCTATTTGAATATGCAGAACAAGTGGGTATGTCCTGTAATATATCCTAGCTTTTCTTGTTTACAGGGTACTCAGAAAATACTTTTCCCTTAGAGTCCCACTGAAACATTCTCAGTGCAATCTCCGTTAAGGTATGTGTTTACAAATAAGCCACCATCAGCTGAGATATTTGCCTGTGTACCTTTTCCTGTAATTCAGAGCTTGCGTTCTGTGGTTTTTATGATAAACCTATCAAACTTGCGAAACTGTTTTGCAAGTCTTAATCGTTGAAGGCAGCAAGAAGTGGTTTAAAAGCCTGTTCTTGAGCAGACAAAGGGAAAAAGTGTGAATTTGATGCTGAACTTGTCCTTTTTCATTTGACTTGCCTTGAATGATTTAGGAAGAGAGAGAACTAGAAAAAAGAGAGAAATAGAATTGGTTCTTGGGCCCTCCTAAAATGCTCCCCGTGATTCTGTGTGGAGCCAAAGTGAAGGGTGATGGAACAGAGCCCTGTGCTTTAGAAGGAAATCAATTTCAACCTGATCTCCACCCTGAGTCTCCCTAATTTCTGTTTTTAAAATGCAAACTAAGTTTAGGAAGTGTTGGAAGTTAGTATTTTGGGGAAGAAATGGCAGTTGCACCAACCGTTCCATTTCCCAGAGGCTCTGGGAACGATTCATTTTGTAAGCGCTGTAACTGCAATCGGTTGGTGGTTTGGGGTTGGAATGTGCACTTGCCCTCCTCTAAAGCACTCGTTCATTTGCATTTCAGTGCCAGGAGTCTGGAGAAACTGGAGAAGAGCCCAAGAGACATTTTTCATCCTGAGATACAAAAGGTAGGAAGTGACTTTTTTTTGTTTGGTTCTTTTTCTTTATGATTTCCTGGAAATAGAAGTAATTAAGTATAGATACTACTGGTTTGTTTCTTCCAGTAGCTAATAATAATAATAATAATAATAATAATAATAATAATAATAATAATAATAATAATAATAATCTAATACTACTTAAACTGTCTCTTTATCCATTGAACTGGCCATTTCAAATCCAAACTTCTAAACACAAATAAAACCATCATCCTTGTAGAATCTTTAATAGGAGGGGGCTAAAGATGCTGTTTTTGTTGACAGGATTTATTGGTTCTTGAAGGGCAAGAGGTGAGTACAAGCCTGACTACTTCTTGCCCACAGACCCGTCCGGTGAGTACAGCTTTGTATTTTGATGGGCTTTTGATGACTTCTAAATCAATTGCTCGTTACAGTAAAAAGAAGTAATGTTTTTTTGAACCTGACAGCAAAAATAACTTGAAGCACCAACTTAATAATAATTGATCACCCATCTAAGTTAATGGTTTTATGCTATACTATCAAAGTTTAAAGGTAAATTATCGTGTAGTAGGAGATAGTATAAAATGTATGTTCTGATGTGTAGGATGTATGCAAAGATTAGAGGACCCAAATTGTTATGTCTTCTGTTTGACTGTTTACCAAATAATATTTGGTTTTATTTTCCAGGGATCGGTGAATTTTAAATTTGGAATCCTCTATGCTAAGGATGGTCAGCTTACCGGTGATGAAATGTTCAGTCATGGTGAGTTTTCCACCTTCTCCTTAATTGTTTTGCTCATCTGAAAAAAAAAAAAAAAAAAAAAAGGTATGTTTATTATTTGTTACCCTGTTCTGTCCGTTTCCTCAGTATTTGCTGGAGCTCTGCTTACCCAAGCTTTGGGTTCCTTCTGTCCCACTGGGTGTTGCCCAGTTTGGTTGCATCTGGTGAAATTCACCCTGAGCCCTTACAGAACCAGCTCAAACCACGTGAGAGCCATTCGCAGCTCTCTCAGGACACCCGGAGGAGGATGGGTGACGTTTCTGAGCATCTGGCAAGTGTACTTCTATCAAAACTCGGCCTGTGTAATTTCTGGGGAAAACCCTTCTGTATCCTGGAGGGTTCCTCAGACTCTGTTGAGGATCCAGTTAGCAGTTGCTCACCTGGATGGTTCCAGCTCCTCAAGTTAACACTTGTACTCTTGCCCTGTAGTTTAGATCTATTGTAGTTTTGTTATTTTGCACGATTTTACGTCTTTGGAAAATAACGTGCGTTTCACTCTTTGGAACCTCTCGGATCATTCTTTGGTGCAGCACCACCTAATGGGACACTTGGCTGCTGTGCTGAAGGGCTTGGTTACTAGGATTGTAAATCCCGGAGAGTTTGTAAGTCTTCTGTCCCCAGGGAGGTGTCACGCTTTGTTCACTCTGTTTGTCAGGTGCTGCTTCTCGTCGGAAGTATTAGCTTCAAACTGCCCTGTTCTTTTTTTAACTTTTTTTCCTGGTTCTCTCCGTAGGGCAGGGAAGGACTCTCGTATCCTGGTCGTCAGACTCAGCGCTGCCCGAGAAGATACAGAGAGTGTAAAAATCATAAGAAGCAAATAGGACTGCAGAGGAAACAAACTGGAGAGAACAAAAGGTGATATTGTTCTCCTTAGCCTGGATTAGAAACATCCCCTGTGCTTTGATGCCGGTGGCTGCCAGGGGCTCGTTAGGTCTCTTTAGGCAGGTGTAGGTGTTCACTTGTAGGTTCTATTTTTTGGCAAAGGACCATGAGAGAAGTTTATTTCTACATCCAAATAAACATTCATCTTATCTGAACATAACCTGTCATCCCATTTCTGACGTTAAGGACTCCTGTATAAATACTTGGGGAGGTTTTCTTTGTCGTTTCTGAATGGTTCCATTTTGGTTCCATCTACCTGCCGGATACTTGAACGAGTCTGAGGTGGTTTAATTGCATACTGCTTCCTTGAAATTCTGTTGGTCTCTGCTTGGAACCCTTCTTGTAGTGCTTAATGAAAGACTTCTGATGGTGTTTTCTTGCCTGTTTGTGTTTAAGGTCGTGCTCTGATGCATTTACAGAAACCATGGCAGGAGAGAGTCAGCTGCTGGAGAAGAGGAGACAGTATTATCCCTGTGCAGCATAGAACTGCGCTACTGCTGTGTCATCAGCTGTGTCTGCACTGAAAGTAGCCACCTTCACTTGTAGGTAGCTCCTTGGTGCTTTAGGACACACTGAGGGATTTATTCCTTTTGGGATCCACGATGAGAATTCCCAAGAGAGGTAGTAATAAGGTATGAGATTGGAAAAAAGCCTGTGTCCTTGGAATGTTGTTGTTGTCGTCAAAAGTTAATTTTTCCTTCTTTCTTAGCCAGTAGTCAGCTTTTTGCTTTATTTTTTGTGGGATCAGTACTTGATTGTTTAAAAAATGGCTTCAAAATAACTGCAGCGGCTGGCCACCAGGACCTTGTTCAGATTTGCCTATTTGCTTGTAGCTAAAACGTTTCCATATTGTTTCTCGTTCTATTGAAGAAACTGCTGCCCAGTCAACTAAGAACTGAACATCTATCTGTCTAGGACATGGGGAGAGGATTTAGGTCGTGTCTTTGTTTCCAGAAAAAAGTTCCAGTGTAGTTTCTAACTAGAGGAAAAGGGGGGGTGAAGACTCGGGGCTCTGATGCCGTTGGGGGCACCCCGAGGTGCCCAGGAGAGGGAGCCCCACTGCGGTGCAGGAGCAGGTATGTTATCACGTACTAGAGAGCAAATGATAAATAGAAATAGGAAAATTATAAATATAAAAATATTTTTTAAGTCGTTAAATAAAGCAGGGTTTTTTTACTTGTCAGTAGGCAGGGTTTTGATTATAAAAATTAAAAATACAAACAATATGAAGGCAGAAAACTAAGTCTAGAAATATATCATAAATACATACAGTTTAAAAGTAGAAGGAAAAATCAGTTGCAGCAGTAGATACGATACATAATATAAATAATACTTTAAATACATGTCTAGAATTTTATAGATATTATAGATAATTATTAATAGATTGCATCAAAAGAAACTATAAATATAAATGTGAATGTAATTCTACAAAGTATAAATAAAAATATTTCAATATCGTTTAAAAGAAGGCATTTATTGTATTTATTTGGTTAGAGATGGGGTTTTTATTTGGATTAATAGAAGTATTCTAGAAATATAAATCTAACTATAGAAAGATACAATCGATAGAGAAAGATATTTCTAAAAACACAACCGAACGACGCCGCCTTCGGGGGAATCGCACGAGCTCGGCCGAAGCAAGGCGAGAGCGGCCGACCCTGACGGCCTCGAGCGAACCGAGGCGAGGCTTCCGAGGCTGCCTGGAGCGAAGCGAGCCGAGCTCAGGCGAAGCGAGCCTGCCGCTCTCGTGCGCGCTAATTAGCGCCAGTGCGGTCCCAGCCTAATGAGCTCCTGCCCGAGCCCGCGCTCCCGGTCGTGTCCGCGCCATGGCCGGGCCGCCCGCGGGACGCGGCAGCGGGAGAACCCCGAGCTGGGCGAGCTGAACGTGAGGCGGCGGCACTTGCCCGCCCGCCGTCAGGGAGCCGAGCCGAGGCGAGCGGAGCCGAGGCGCGCCGAAGGCACAGAGCGGCTGGGAGTTGGGCCGAAGCGAGCCGAGCTCTGCCGAAGAGGCGAGTGCAGCCGACAGTAGCCGAGTTTAGCCGACAGTAGCCGAGTTTAGCCGACAGTAGCCGAGTTTAGCCGACAGTAGCCGACTCGAGCCGAGCGTCTCCGGAGCGAGCCGAGCTCCGCCGAGCGCAGCATCCCGGGCAGGGCGAGGCGCCGGGCCGGGCTCGGGGTGCAGCCGGGGCTCTGGGGGGCTTCCCCGCCTGTCCCTCTCTCTAGCCCTCCTTCCTTCTCCCCGTATTCGCCTTCTCTCGCTCCCTTTCCCCCATTCCCTCTCCTCCCACAAACCCGGCTCCTTCCTGTCCTGTCCCTAGCCCGCTACTCCCTTCTGTTCCCCCTCTCTCCTTCCTCTGCCCAGCCTCCCTGTACCCTCGTCCCGGGCTTTCCCTTCCCGTCCCGCTTTCCTGCGCAGCCCGAGCTCGCTCGCCGCCCTTTCTCATGCCCTGCTCTCGCTCCTCTCTTCCCGTGCCCCCTTTCCTTCTTTGCCCCGCAGCCGCGGGGCTCGGGCTGCCGGAGAATAAAGCCCCGAGGGCCGGAGCCCGGCGGCCCTGGGCCCTTGCAGGAGTCCCCGCGCGGGGCCGGAGGCTCTCGGCGGATCCCCCCGTGCCGCTCAAGCAGCCCGGCCGACAGCGCCGGAGCTGCGGCTTTGCCGGCATCGCGCTGAGAGCGGCCCCCGCCCTGTGCCGGGCCGTCCCCGCCGTCTGTGCCGCTCCCTCTCTCGCTGCCCCCGGCCCGTGACAGCGAGGCTGGGCAGGAACCTCAAGCCTTCTGGGGGCTGCCCCCGCTTTCTTGTTGCAGCAGAATCCCTTGCTGGGGCCATGCACGTGTGGGAAGGGCTTGGGGGAAGCGCTGCGCTGCTGTCCAGGGCAGGCGGACTCGTTCTGAGCCTTCTTTGGGGGTCAGGAAAAGGGGGGGTGAAGACTCGGGGCTCTGATGCCGTTGGGGGCACCCCAAGGTGCCCAGGAGAGGGAGCCCCACTGCGGCGCAGGAACCGGTGGGGGGCGGGCGAGGGGCGGGGGTCACGCTGGGTGCCGTCCCCCAGAGGGACCCAAAGCTGCCACCAAATGCACAGGGAGGGTTGAGTGGGTGTAGGATGCTAAAACCTGGCAAGGCGTTCGGTTTTCTAGGTATTGCTAAAGAATAGGAATTGGTCTCTAAACTCAGCTGGGGAGAAACCCTCTCTACGCACTCATTTGTTTCCAGGAATGTAGAAGGTTCCGACTGGAGATGGGTAGTAGTTCTGAAGATATTGCCGTGAGGTTTTGATCTAGGAACGGACCGAGCTGTGCCCTGGAACCCTCAGAACAGCTGCAGGGGCTGAAGGCGATAGAAGGGGCTCTCTGGCACCTTTTGCCTCCGTTCTCTGCCAGCGCCCAAATCGTGTCGCAGTCCCGGAAGAGGCGCTTGTCATCCCGAGAGCCAAAAGGAAGACGTGTAAAATCCCGGCTCTGCCTTGGGTTTCGTGTGGGTTTTTTACTTCGTATTGATGTCATTCCAGAGAGCAAGGAAAGAAGAAATGTGACCGGCTCCCACTATTACTGCGTGAAGGCTTTCTTGAAAGGCTGCTGTATTTCTATTGTCTTTTTCCACTCCAAGCTTGACTTTTCCCTTTGTTTTTCGAGCTCTGCTGCATTGGGTGTCCCAAGGAGGGCGGGGTTCCTCAGCAGGGCTCTTAGGCGGTGGCGCTGATTCTGCTTTTTCTGAAGGCGTCTCAAAGCGTGCTACCAGAATGACAATTTTGTGCACTGGAAAGCTTTCCCTCAGTGCCATCAGCGCACGTCCGTGTCTGAATTGTGGAAGCAGACGGACTAAGAACAGCCAGCACCCGGAGCAGATGTCTGTTGGCTCTGTGTCTGTGAGAAGCGGGCTGTGTGCTGAACGGGGAGAGGCGCTGTTGGAGAGTGGCATCAGCGCCAGGTGTGAGCTGTGAGGATGATGAGGGGCCGGCTCCTGCCGGGGGCGGGGGGCGAGGCTGTTTTAGGGGGAGGCTTCGCCTCAGCTCCCTTTTGCATGGAGCTGCTGAGAAGAGGGGGTTCATGGGGGGCTCCCGGGGCTGTCTCATGGAAGGACTGCGAGAGCTTCTCGCAGCGTCTGGGCGAACACCTGGATGCGCGCTTGGAGACGCGGAGCATTGCTTCAAGGAGGTGCCGAGGGACGAATCTTTGTGCCGGGAAGCAGCAGCCGAACGGGTGAGCGCATGTGGATTTGGAGCGGGGACTTTGGTCCTTTCCCTTTTCGATTTGATCTTGGCAGTCCCCCCTCCCCGGTTCCCCAGGACCAAAAACGGAGCTTGTGAAGACAAAAGAAGGAGAGGCAAACAGCTACTCTCCTAATATTGTCTGTGTTCAAACTGGGAGGGATCCGCCTTCACCTGCGGTTCGAAGGGTGTTGATGGAAGGAAAACCTGCCTTTTCCCGGCTGTTAGGGGTATCCCAGGGGTGACAGGGAATCCCTGCGTTCCATTTGAACGGGAATGGGCAAAGTATTGTTGTCATCGGATGGGTTTGATTTGAAGGCAGCCAGCCCATTTTCATCATCCTAAGGTTTAAATGGAGGGGACAGCGCTGGTGTCCCTCCTTTGCGAGGGTTTGAATTGAGGTCAAAATCCCCCTTTCCACACGGCTTGAAGGATTTCATTGGAGGAAAGCCCCTTCTTTTCTGCTCTCCCAGGGGATGAACTTGAAGGGGAGAACCCATTTCCTTGCCCTTGTTGAAGCGAGGTGAGCGCCGCCCGCGGCGTCAGTTTCGGGGTTCAGTTGCGGGAAGCCACAGCTCTGGCAGCGTTTGCAGGGCTGCAGTCGGGGCTGTGCCGCTGCATTTGAGGGCGCTTCTTGTGGCCGCGGCCCGGCCCGGAGCGTTGCCGCTCGGGAGCGCTGCCGGCCCGGGCCGGGCGGTTGCCGAGGCGCACGGGGAATTTGGCGCGGCAGCGGCGGAGCCGCTCTGCAGGTGCGAGCCGCCGTGCGGAGCCGAGGGCGGCTGGCGCCGGGCCGGCCGAGGGCGGCAGAGGCGGCGCGGGCGCTGCTGCGCCGGCCCGGCCGGTGCCCGCCGCTCTGTCCGCTCTGGGCGCGGGGCTCGGGCGCCGCCGGGGTCCCCCGGGCAGGGGGAGCGGGCGGGCGCGGGGGGGTCTCCGGGGCGGCGCCGCCCCTGCGCGCCGGAGGAGCCGCTTTGCCGCCGGGAGCCGCGCTCCGTCCGGGGCCGGCAGCGCGGGGTTCGGCTGCCGCAAGTTCTTGGGTGTCGTGGTTCGGAGGTGCTCTGTAGGGATCGATCGCACGGTTTTGTGTGGGTCGCAGTGGGTGTGCGCTAAGGGCTATGGCGTTCTTCCTGACCGGTACGGTTCTCGGTTCAGGTGGTGACGATAAAGGTTTGGTTTGAATCGAGTTCTGTAGTCGGATATTTTTTTTGCCGGGCTATTCTGTTTTTAAAGGCGTGCAATGGTTTCTACGGGTCGTTGCGCGAAGCAGCGGCTCGGATTTTAATTCTGTCGCGGTGGCTTTTATTAGCGTGGGCGTGTAGCGTTTGTTTCGGTGGGTTCGAGGCGGCGTCGTGTCGTTAATAGCAGCGGGGTTTTTAAAATCTCTCTAATTGCGTTTGTGTTTATCATCTTCCAGGGCTTTTATTGATTTGGTTTGTTTGATTGTAGTGTATGTTGTATTGTTACAGGATCATTTGGGAGATATTGTTAATGGTTACGTTTCTCTTTAGGCTTTGTGTTTATTTCTGGGTGGTATTTTTATTTTGATCGAATGAGGCTCTATGCGTTTATTCTTCAGCTGGGAATAATTTTTTTGTTGTAAATTAAAGTTGATTTGATTTGGGGGACTTTTGTTTTACAAATGTATTTTCTTTTGGCTTTTTTCTTTCTTTTTTTTCTTTTCGTTTTTTGTTGTCCTTCGACGTATTTGGTGGTTGTTGATCAGTTTTATTTTTGGGAACGTGGGTATTTATATGGTGGGTCTTTTTAAGTAGGTTTTTTTTTTTTTTTTTTTTAGTTGTGTAGTTATTTTCTTATTTTTTAGTGGTTGAGATTTTTTGGGTTTTTTTTCTATTTCGTTCATTAGTTCGCTTTCTAAAGTTCTTTTGACAGAGTATTGCTTATTCTTTGAGTTAGTGTAGATGTAGAATTTTGGTTAGTTTTTAAAATAACGTTCAGGGTCAGTGGCACTGATTGGAGTAGAATTTTGGTTAGTTTTTAAAATAGCGTTCAGGGTCAGTGGCACTGATTGGAGTTGAGCGAGTTGGTTTGGGTTTTTTTAGAGGCTTTTGTGATTTGCTGCGTGTGTTTCTCCAGGGTTTTCTTTTCGTTTGGTTCCATTTTTCTGATGTGATGAGAACTGTCAGTGAAAAGAGTGTTGTGTGTTTTTTTCGCTGGCAGTTGTTTGGCTGGTGGAGGTATCTTGATGGTTTTGGAAGACATTGGTGGGAATTCGATGCTGTTTGTTTTGTCCTTGTATTTAGGAATTGGATTTTAAATGTAAAATTCTAAGGATAGCTATCTTTAAACAAAACAAGTAGATGTGTAGAAATGGGAATAAACTTTTATTTTGATCTATTCAGTCTATATTTAAAATTTAACAGGTAACATAAGTCTTGATATATTCCAATAAGATATTGTATTTTTTAATAGAGCATTGTGTATGTTTATAGATATATCAATAGAGATGATAAATATAAACACAGCTCAAAGGAAATTTTAAATATAGAAATGTATTGCGAATCTATGCAGATATATATATAAAATTATTAAAGGATTGTAAATCTAAAGTGACATAAATCCATACAACACATAATACAAGTGATACTGTCTATATCTTCTTATATATTATAGGAAGTAGCTATAAAATAGTTATAGTACATCACTATGATATAATATCTAAAACATTAGAGATATGGTAAATATAAATACAACAATATTATTAAAAGTAGTTTAAAAGAAAGGATGGTTTTGTTTTTTATTTGGCAAAAGCAGGGGTTTTATTATAAAAACTACAAATACAAATGATAGAAAGGTAGAAATCTAATTGTAAAAATATCTCATGAATACATCAAGCTTGATATAAAAATTGAAAACATTAGAAAAAATAATTTGTAGCAGTAGATATGGTACATAATAAAAATAATAATTTATCTCTATGATGTGAATAATATATATGTGATATGTAATTATGAAGAGAATGCATCAGTATAAACTGTGACTATAAAAGTGAATATAATTATGCAAGCTATAAATATAAAACTATTTCAATATAGTTTAAAAGAAGGGTTTTTTGGTATTTGTTTGGTTAGAGATTAGATTTTTTTTTTTGGAATAATAAAAGTATGATAGAAACCTAAATCGAAGTATAGAAATATACAATCAATATATAATGATATTGATAAAACCACAAAATATGAATAAATACAGATAATAGGAATAGGCATAATAGATTGTGTAAATGATGTAACACATCAATGTCCGGTATAACTATACGTGTGAATAGAACTAGGAAAACTAGAACTATAAAATTTATTTCAAGAAGGTTTGAAAGAAAGGGGGCTTATTTGGTTCTTGTTTGGTAAGAGGCAGGTTTTTGGCATTTATTTTTAGAGGAGTTTTTTGCGGGGGGGAATCGCCCCTGTTCTTTTTTGCCGCCTTGGCTGCCCGCAGCCCCAAGGCGCGCGGCGCCCCCGGCTGGGGTGGGCGGCGGTGCTGCCGCCTTGTGGGCAGAGCGCGGTACTGCAGCCCACCGCCGCCAGGCAGCCCTCTTGGGCGTGGCGGACTTTGTTTGACCGTCTCAAAATGGCGGCCAAAAGGGCGGGCAGCCGGAGGACCGCGGTGTGTGTATCCAGACTGCCTGCACGGAACACCGACGCCGGCACGGTCCCGGCGGGATTTTCTCTTGCGTTTCAGGTGTACCCGGCACGGGCTGTGGGGTCAGCGGCGCCGCGGGCGGGCGTGTTTTGGCGGTTTTCTGACCGGCATCTGCATAATCGCCTCTCTCGGCCGAGGTGGGGGGGGGGGGGGGTCCTTTCTCGGCTGCCATCATGGGAGCGGCGCGTCGCCAATGTCGCGGAGCTTCATTGACCTTCTCAAAATGGCGGCCAAAAGCGCGGGAAAATCGCGGACCCGGGAGTCTGCCGCCCTGTGGCCAGAGAGCGGTACTGCAGCCCCCCGAGCCAGAGCCCTGCCCCTCGCCGCTGGCACGGGGCAACGACGCGGCTGCCGAGCGAGGCAAGGGCGAGGGGCGGGAGCGAGCGGCGGGCGGGGCGGGCTCGGTAAATGGCCGGGAGGGGTGAAAGACGTTCAGGAGTTCAGAAGGGACACGATGGCTGAGAAGAATGGCCGGGCGGGGGGTGGCCCGGCGGGGCCGCTTTCGGCGGGCGGCGGAGGCGCGGTCGCAGCGCTCCGCGGGCCGGGAGCAGCGAGCGGGGGCGGGCGAGCGCCGTCGGAACGGGGCTGCACCCCCCCGAGCCCACGCACGCCCCTCTCCAGGTGCTGGAAGCGAGGGCGGGCCGGAAAATCCCGGCGTGGCGGCGGCGCTGCCCGCCCTTTCTGCCGCCAGCTTTGCAAGGTAAGACCGCCCGCCCCGTCCCGTGCCGCCGCCTTCCGGTGTCTGTAAACTTCCCTCTGGCTTCCCACTTCTCCGTTCTGGAGAGTGGGAGAAAGGTCCCTGCTGCTTGCCGTGTCCTCGGTGGGCAGAGAGCTCTGACGTTGGCCGGATGGGCTGCTGAGGATTGGATCCATGGGGATGGGCTTTGATGCATTTAGTGACCTTTACAGATTTCTTTCCCCGCTTTTTTCAGTTCACAGAATCGTGGAATAATTCAGGTTGCAAGGGGCTCTAAAGATCACCTCATTCCAAGGCTGCTGCTGCCGTGGGCAGGGACGTGCTTCCATAGAGCATGCCCTGTGCCAGCCAGGTGCCAGAGGAGGAAGGAAGCCCTTCCCACCTGGAGCAGAGGCTGCTGCAGCTTGGCGTAGCCTTGTGTCACCGAGCGTGTGAGACAGAAAGGCCCTTCCTTTCTGGAGGGGTAACAACTCTCAAAGCTCTTTCTCGGGACAAGCAGAGCAATGGAAGGCCAAAGTAGCCTTCAGTTCTTCCAGCAGATTTGGGAACAACTTAAAGGAGAAGCAGAGCTGGCCTGGTGCCTGCCAGCTGTAGTTCCTTTTCAGGCATGACGTGCAAGTTGCCCCTAGAAGTCCAAAGGCAGCTGTTTTTGTAGCAGAAGGAAGTCAGGAGGAGGCAAAGCCACCAGCTAAGTCTGGATAAAAAACTTGGCTAACCTCTTTTCCCCCCCTCCTCCAAACAGGCAATTGTGAAGCACTCAGCAGAGATCTGCCTGGGAGGAAAAGCAGAGCCAATCTCTGAGAAGGGATGTGTGAGCTCTGGCGAGGACGGCTGCTCCCCCTGGCCTTGGTGTGGGACCTCCTGAGCTGCCATTCCTGAGGTGGGAGTGTTTCTCCTCTCATCCAGCCAAGCCAGAGACCGCCTAGGGAAGGAGCAGGTAAGGTTGAAGTACCAAGATCTCCCAGGTAAGAAGTGACACGGCAAAAGGAAATGGCCTCGACTTGCAGCAGGGAAGGCTTAGATTGGATTGGAGGGACAATTTCTTCACTGAAAGGGTGGTCAGGCATAGGAGCAGGCTGCCCAGAGAAGTCCCCGTGCCTGGAGACATGTCAAGGATGTCAAGATGTGGTGTTTAGGGACCTGATTTGGGGGGGCAGCTTGGCAGTGCTGGGGCAGCAGCTGGGCTCGATGTCCTTAGAAGGCTTTTCCAACCGCGAGGATCCTATGGTTCTGGAAAGCCTTGACACCTCTGGCTCTAGCACAGCACCTGGATGCTGACAAAATGAGGCTGGTCATAGAGCCTGGAGGTCCCTGTGCCACAGGGAGAGGACAAGCCAGTGTCACCTGCAGGGAGGGTCTCGTCCCCAGAGAGCAGTCAGTGACTCCGTCCCTGCCCGGGGCTCTGGGTGCACCCTCGGGGGGCGGGGGACGCACCTGCCCTCCTTGCTGCTCTCGTCCTTATCCCATATGGATTTAGCAGCAATCTTCTGTCTTTTCTTTAAAACTGTCCTTGGGAGAGTTCAAAGAGAGGGTCATTAGTTATTTCAAAGCCTACATCTTTTACCTATTGGCACTGAAGAGAAAAGACACAAACCTGCTTTGCACCCTTCTGCCTGGAAGTCATTGTGACACAGGGAAGGGAGGAAGGGGCTGGCCGGGGTCAGCCTCTGCTGAGCCTCAGCTCTGGCTGCTCCTGCTCACAGGGTAAACCCAAAAGCTGTCGTGATCAAAAACGCAGGCGCCCTTCTGACCTGAGTCACAGGGGCCCTTTCTTCTGAATGACTCAAGATGGGAAATCATTCTTGGAGCTTCAGAAGAAAAAAAACCCCAAAACCGTAGGTACATTTGTAAGAGTGTGTATGTACGTACATTTCCTTGCAGGCAGCAGGGTGAGAAAGGGTGTTTATTTAGGGCCTCCCACACAAGGCTTTTCAGAAGCATAGCAGAGGCATTCCCATGTCTTCCTCACACAAGGTCATCCACTGCACTCACAGGAATGCCATTTAACTTTGCTTTTCTCTAACCCAGGTGTCACTAATAATAATGCCCACAGCCTTGGAATCAGGATGAAGGTGGAGCCTGAAGGAGCCAGGCACACTCAGGAGAGGGCAAGTAGCTGACTTGCTGGGATTTGGCCCACATAACTCTGAACTCATACGTTGGTTTTGGTTTTCTTTATTGTAGCTGACCGAGAGGCTAACAGGCGATCACGGGGCCCTCCGAGGCAGACTCATTTCAGGTGCAACGTGGATTCACATCGCCGATCATCCAAAAGATTAGTCTGGGTCACGGCCTGGAGATGGGAGAGCAGCGGGTTGCGAGTTCCTGGGACAGATTGAAAAATTAACAGAGGGAAAAGCAATCTTTTCCAAGGGGTCTCTTAGGACAGCTCAAGGGAGAGACTCCACATTTGATGGCAGCGTGCAGGCGGGCAGGGCAGAGCAGTTCCGGTCCACGTCGTGTTGTCCGGTGTACCGTGTTACCTACTGTGTCTTTGGGGTCCCTTTTGCCTTTTCCCCTCGAGGCCCTCACCACAAGCATCATGTGTCGTGTTTAACGTCCCCCTGTTTGTCACGTTCTGTGTCACGGGTGTCTGCACATGTTTGTGCCGGAGCTGCTCTGCCCTGCCGCAGAGGCTGCTGCAATAGGACAAGGCTCAGGGACAGGCAGTTTGTGGGGTGTCGCCGGACTCTAGATGATATTCCTAGATAGACAGAAGATGTTTGGAGCTGTGAAGATATCCTGCAGCCCTTTGACGTTTGTCCTCGCTTTCTTTCAGACGCAGCAGGATAAAATCCAGGGCAAAATCCATCCACCCATCCCGAGTGAGGAGGTTCCCCCGAGCAGGTCAGTCACCGTTTGTCTCTGCAGGGGGAGTGTAAAGTGTGACTCTGTTACAGCTCTGTTCTTTTTCTTTTTAGGAAGTAAAGCTGGACATCAGCAGTCACGGTGAGGTGGGCAAGGTGAACATTGAGTAGCGTACAGAAGCAGTTGTTATTGCTCAAGTCTCACTTTCCGGTGCAGCTCTAAGCATCTGTTCCTGTTTCTGTGCTTTAGGCAATCCACTCGGAGTACGCCGAGCCCCAGTCACCAACCGGCCGATGCGCCGGGTTTGCCGCTCTCCCGAGCCCTGGGGAAGTATCACGGGACTCGGCGATGAAGCCTCTGCCTTTTCTGTTTAAAGGTGTCACCAGGGCAGCCTTCAGCAATGGCCGAGGAGTTGCGGTGAGTCAGGGAAGTAGGGAGGAGGAGCGAGGCTCCGCTCAGGTTTCAGCAGCGCCACATCACCTCGTCTCCTCTTAGCCCAGGCGTACCCACGACGATGGCGTCAGCCTCCGAGTGCGGCTGAAGCGTGTGGCCCCAGGAGCCGGGCATTCTTGGGAAAAGAGTGAGTGGCAGAATTGTTGGGTTTTGGCCAATGTGCTGCTGAGGTTATGCATTGATATTTCGTTTTCTTTATTGGAGCGGACCAAGAAACAACAGGAAGTTGTTTAACAACAGTGCCAGCAGGACCTTCCCAGCTGTCGAGGCAGCCTTCCCTTGCACCTGACACAGACCGGCATCCCCAGATGCCTGAGAGATAAGTAGAGGGCTACGACCCACAGAGGGGATGAAACCAGGGCGCAGTGCAGGGACCCACTGGGAGGGGTTTCTGAGTCCGCTTTGGAGACGGGGGTGTCCACGAAGTGGCCCCTTAGGCTTGGGGGGGAAATAAAAGCAAAGTCTCACTTTTAATCACAGTGCTGAGGTGCGCAGGGCAGAGCAGTCCCGGTGTGTATTGTGTCATTTGTCTATTGTGTGTTCTGTGTGGTTGGATGTGTCATGTCCTTTACCTTAGGCCTTTGAGGAGCCTAGCAGAAACCCTGGCATCATTGTTAGCATCTGTAATCTCTGCATTCCTTGGCCTGGTACCCAGGCCATTGACCTTTTGACTCGGGAGCTCCGACAGGCATCAGAATTGCATCTCTCTTTGGAAGCATCCAGTCAGGTGGCTTTTCAGGTCTTGTTCTGAGCTGCACGGACAGCCGTGCTCCTCAATGCTCCATTTCAACGGATTAGGCTTTGTAAGAATGCGAGGTTAGGGAGAGGATTCTGACCGTAGGATTCCTGGGTATCCATCTTTGCAGTTCTTGGAATAAATCCTTCAGCCAGCATCTTCCTCCAGGGTTCTCTGAGCCTCATCAGTTTGCCATCTGTCTCACCTCGGTCATCTCCTTTTGCATTCTCTCAGTCCTTGCAGCCACTTTCCTTGCCAGGAGCTTTCTGTCCCTGTTGTGTCCCCCCTGTCTGTCACGTCCTGTCCCGTGTCACGGGTGTCAGCACACACATTTGTGCCGGAGCTGCTCTGCCCTGCCGCATAGCCTGGTGCAATAGGGGAAGTCCCTGGGAGTTTGTAATGTGAGCTGTAGTTGGACTCTAGATGGGATTTGTAGATGGACACAAGATGTCTGGAGCTCCTAAGTTATCCTGCAACAGTTTGAGTCTTGTCCTAACCTTTTTTTCAGATTCAGATGGATTAAATGTGTGCCAGAGGGCCCCATCCCGGGTGAGAGGTTTCCCCCACGCAGGTGAGGCCCCGTTTGTCTCTGCAGCAGAAGATGCCTCTGTTACAGCACTGTTCTTTGTCTTTCTTTTTAGGAAGCAAATGTGGATGCCAGCAGTCAAGGTGAGCAGTGGAGAGAAGTAGTTGTTATTGCTCAGGTCTCAATTTCTGGTGCAGCTCTAAGCTTCCATTCTCATTTGTGCGCTTTAGGCAATCCACTCGGAGTATGCCAAGCCCCCATCACCAACCGGCCGATGCTCCGACTTTCCTGCAAATGTGAGCCCTGTGGATGCATTACAGGACTTGGTGATGAAGCCCTGAACTTTTCTATTTAAAGGTGCCATCCAGGTGGCCTCCGGCAAGTGCTGAGGAGTTGTGGTGAGTCAGGGAAGTAGGGAGGAGGAGCGAGGGTCCACTCAGTTTTCAGCAATGCCACGTCCCCTCCTGTCCTCTTAACCCAGGCGTACCCCACGACGACGGCCTCGGCCTCCGAGCGCAGCCGGAGCGTGCGGCCCGAGGAGCCGGGCCTTCTTAGGAGAAGGGTGAGTAGCAGGCTTGTGGAGTTTTGGCCGATGTGGTGCCACGATCTGGCATTGATGTTTGGTTTCCTTTGATATAGCTGTCTAAGAGACACCAGCCCGGTGCCAGCAGGACCTTCCCAGCTGACGAGGTTTCCTTTCTTTGCACCTGAGACCGGCATCCCCAGATGTCTGAGAGAGAAGTAGAGGGCCACGACCCCCAGGGGGGATGAAAGCAGGGTGCTGGTTTGGGAATTACTGGGAGGGGGGGGGGTTTGAGTCCTCTTTGGCGGTGTGAGTAGGTTTGGAGGTGAGGAGTGTCCATGAAGTGGCCCCTTAGGCCCCATAAAAGCAAAATCTCACTTTTGATCCCAGTGCTGAGGTGAGCAGGGCAGAGCAGTCCCGGTGTGTATTGTGTCCCTTGTCTTTTGTGTATTATGTGTTGTTGGATATCTCATGTCTTTTATCATAGCCCTTTGAGGGCCCTGTCAGAAACCTTGGCACCAGTCTTAGCATCTGTACTCTCAGCGTTCCTTGCCCTGGCACCGATGCCATGGAACTTTTGACTCGGGAGCTCCGACAGGCATCAGAATTGCATCTCGCTTTGGAAGCATCCAGTCAGGTGGCTTTTCAGGTCTTGTTCTGAGCTGCACGGACAGCCGTGCTCCTCAATGCTCCATTTCAACGGATTAGGCTTTGTAAGAATGCGAGGTTAGGGAGAGGATTCTGACCGTAGGATTCCTGGGTATCCATCTTTGCAGTTCTTGGAATAAATCCTTCAGCCAGCATCTTCCTCCAGGGTTCTCTGAGCCTCATCAGTTTGCCATCTGTCTCACCTCGGTCATCTCCTTTTGCATTCTCTCAGTCCTTGCAGCCACTTTCCTTGCCAGGAGCTTTCTGTCCCTGTTGTGTCCCCCCTGTCTGTCACGTCCTGTCCCGTGTCACGGGTGTCAGCACACACATTTGTGCCGGAGCTGCTCTGCCCTGCCGCATAGCCTGGTGCAGTAGGAGAAGTCCCTGGGAGTTTGTAATGTGGGGTGTTGTGGGATCTCAGCACATCATTCCTGATGTTCAGAGATGCCAGGAGAACCCTTGGGGGGTCTCGAAAATCCTGGAATGTTGCCAAAAGTGTCTGGTGGCTTGATTTTGATCCATCCACAGAAATAACAAGAGTTTGAGGACAAGAGAATCACTTTAGAGTAAAAGGTGTAAAATAGACACATTTAGAGGGTGAAATATAGATTTTAAGGTTTTTTAGGTACAGGGGGGTTATGGAGACAAGATGGAGGGATCAGGGCGTGTCTTGTCCTTCTTCTTCCTTCTTCTTGTCCTCCATCTCCTGTGGTGATGTTGGCATTTGGGGATTGGTTTATGGTGAAGGTGCACTTGCCAACATGGGTGAAAAGCATTGGGAAATAAAGGTAAATATTGTGTACGTAGATATTAGTATAAAAAGACATGACCGCCCCGTGGGTGGTCAGAGAGTGCCTGTGACTGCTTGCAGATCAGACCTCTGTTGGGCAGACAGAAAATTTTGTAGATAAGAAATAATAAACAACCCGAAGACCGAAAAGCTGAAGAGTCCAGACTCGTCCTTTAAAACGCGTGCCACCCAAGAACCACACTACCCGTGTCGGGGCAGAGACAGACAGCCGAACCCGACAGGGTGTAGTTGGACTCTAGATGGGATTTGTAGATGGACACAAGATGTCTGGAGCTCCTAAGTTGTCTCTGTTTCTCTGCGAGCCTCTCAGGAACCCTGGGCCAGTCCCGAGTCGGCAGACACCGGGGGGAGCAGCCCCAACACAGCCGACAGCAGGGAGACACTCTCTTTGCCCTGAGGGTGCTGAGGGCACCTTGGCTGGGGGGAGACACTCTCTGTGTGTGCCCCGAGGGTACTGAGGGCACCTGGGCTGGCAGGGAGACACTCTCTTTGCCCTGAGGGTGCTGAGGGCACCTGGGCTGGGGGGAGACACTCTCTTTGCCCTGAGGGTGCTGAGGGCACCTGGGCTGGGGGGAGACACTCTCTGTGTGTGCCCCGAGGGTGCTGAGGGCACCTGGGCTGGGCCCCTATGCAGCACAAGAGACACCAGAGACAGCAGTAGAAGATAAAGGGCCGACTCTTAGCAGGGGTTAATCCAAGGTTTTATTAGGAGTCCCAAAGGAGCTCCTGCACCTCAGGGGCCTCCTGCCGAGAGCCCCGGGAGATGTGTCAAGGTCACATTTAAAGGGAGGTGGAAACCGACAGTAGATAACATCTTACCAACCATTAAGTGACCCTAAGGGATGGATGCTGGGGGATCCAGACATACAGGACAGCGTATGGGGCAAGGCTTGGGGGGCTGACCCCTGGCCTCTGGCTCATCACTCGACGACTTGGACCGAAACTTCTGCATGGAGGGGATGGGAGGCTGAGTGATTGACAGAGAGGCAGGGTGGGGGTTTGGGGATGATCTCATCCCGGGAAAGGGATAACACAGGTAGAAGGAGGGGGGTACAGTCTGGGATAAACCATTTGGGAAAAATATGGGAATACAAAACAAAACTACTTCAAAGTATTACAAAGTATAAAAATGCACTACAACAGCTATGAAATAGATTTTATGTTTACTCAAGCTTCTAAAGTCAGTCCACGTTAGGACATCTGTAAGGCAGGAGTAAGAGTAGCCCACTTACTGAAATGCAGTGACTGAGAGAGCAATGACTCTGTCCAGGCTACTGATTTCCGAGTCCTCCATTAGAGCCTGCTTTCCTTTCGCAGTTCTGTCCTCCGTGGTGATGCTGCATTGCTGTGGCAAATAAAGCCTCTGGTATTGCAGAGCTGTGAGCAGCCACTTAGACCAAGAACAAAGCTTTAATCTTCACGTTTTGGTAGTCATCCTCTGCAGTGCTGCATTTTGGGAATAGAGAACGGGTTTGTGCTATTTTTAGGTGCATGGAATTACAGTAACATAAATGTCTTCTTTTCAATTTAATGTGCTGTTAGCTAGTGGTTGGTTTGATAGTTCTGTGCTTGCTACAAATCTCTGTGTGTTAGGGGGTGAGCAGTAAGAACATGGAGTTTGGCACAAGCGTGAAGGAAATTAATGTGGGTTTTTTGACTTCATAAAGGAGAACAAGTGTATTGATCAATAAGCAGCAAGTCAAATCCGAAACAGAAGAGTGCTCTATGCTATGTAAGTGGCTCATATTGTATATTCCAGGTGATGCAGTCGCAGACAAACAAATTGAATAGATATTGGCAATGTAATGTTGAAAATTTTGGGAGTATATCCAGTCAATTCCTAAAATATTGCTGCAGTTTAAATGTTGTGAGGGACATGATCAGCAGACTGTTTCTTTTTAATTCTTGTTTGTCTGAAAACCTGCAAGAATCAGGATTTTTCTGTGATATTCTCGGTTCATGCAGAGTTCATTGATTCAAAGGTACATGGCATGCAGAGTCCTGCAAGGCCTGAGAAACAGCTGCATCACACCTGGTGGATGTCCAAGAGTCTGCACAAACAGGGATGAACTTTAGGATGAACTTGTAATTGATGAGCTCTGTTGTTCTGTCAGCTCAAGAGAGCACGCACCCCCCTCCTTTCCAAGGATGAATATTTAATATGGCTCACAAAGTGTGCTTGCTTTTAATTTTCTGTGCCATTACCCATTCCAGCATGCTGCTTGTTCAGATCTGTTGGAGGTGAGCAGCTCCCAGAGTGAAAGGCTGATTTCTCAGATTCTCAAACTGCCTGGGGCTCAATGGCAGGACACCCCCAAATTCACTTGAGAATGTATCTCAGGTTGTCCAAATGCTTCCTGCACTCGGGCAGGTTTGGTGCTGTGACTGCTTCCCTGGGGAACCCGTTCCTCAGGAGAAGTTAAATGGCTTGCTAGGGTTTTCACAGTCAGCATTGAGCTTTAATGCAGATTTGATAATGCCCAGTACAGCATAATAGCCACAGGAGCATTATTCTGCATCAGAGCAAAGACATTCCTGGATTTGTGGAGAGATCCAGAATAAAGGGAATTTATTGTCCCAAAGGGAATTCTGAGCGATACCATAATGTAAATAGAACATAGGAATGCTAATAAAGAATGAAGTGAACATTGCTTTCAGTTAATAATAATTGTGAACACAATATTTATACTCCACATATTGTATTTTCTCATGCAGTGGTCTTCAAACCAGAGAGATAACAGCTGTTGATCTAAGAGTTATTATACTTTAATTAGGAATGATTCTTCTCTAGAGCTTTTACTTGTCTTTGTTCTAAGAGCGAAAGTTGTTGAACTTTTTAGTCAAGACAGAAACCAGTTGTCAAAGTTTAGAAAGAAAAATGGAAAGAGAAAAATAATGCCTTTTACTCTTAGTTCTCTTTTTTTCTTGCAATATTGGTAGAGAATATTCATGGAAAATACTTAGGCTTTTTATTTTTTTTCCTGGAAATATAAGACAGGTGCCTTGTTTTTTGTTACAGTAAAATAATATACTCTTATGTAGCTATGAAACTTCATTTTGTGGCTTGTTACTGGTAAACAGTGCCAGGATTCTGATGGCAGTCATGTAGGCTAAATAGTTATATCTGAAATTTTTTTATTGCTAAATACTTCATGGTCCTTCTCCTTTTTGTTTGCCTCCTTTTAGACTGACTATTTGAGAGTTCTGAGTAGCCGTGTGAAGGCTACTCCTGTTTTACTGAAAGTGTGGTATTGGCATTCTCTGAACAAAGAGAGATTTAATTCTCTCTCCCAGGATTTTTCCTGGGGAAGGCAGTGAGAAACCTCAGAGAAGAAGAGAAAACAATTCTTATCTCTACTTGCTGCTCCTGTTTGGAACATGTGGAATGTGTCATGGAGATGGTTTACCAGAAGTGATTTGTGAGCTGGACACCAGCGAGGGTTGTTTGGATTGATTGGCCAATTGGGGCAAAGCTGTGTTGTGACTGTCTCCAGAGAGTCATGTGTTTTTCTTTAGTAGTATTTGGTATCTCTTTAGTGTAGTTTTAATATGGTATTAGTGTAATATAATACAGCTTAATAAAGCTTAATAAAGCATTTGTTCAGCCTTCTGGAATCATGGAGTCAGAGCACATCATTCCCCGGATGGGGGTCGCTCATCTACAACAGAAAGCGCGGATTTTTACACCTTGTCAAGCTGACATCTCTTGCTGATGCCCGATTCTTGCCCTTCTACAGAGGAGCTCAAGGAGAAGCTGCAGCAGTATGTTGATGAGGTGAATGCCCACAAGCCAGGTTTCATCGAGGTTGTCCGGCACAGCAGGCAGGAGGGGCTGATCCGCTCCCGAGTCAGCGGCTGGAGAGCAGCCACAGCACCAGTCGTCACTCTCTTCGATGCCCATGTGGAATTCAACGTGGGTTGGTATGTGCCCCTTCCATTCTCTCACCCAGGGACCTTTTCCAAGCACTGGTGGTAAATTACTGACGTGCATTTAGAGGGTGAGTTAGAATTTTGAGCTTTTTAATGAAAATTCAGACATAATCATGGACACAAGCAGGAAAAATGTGTTTGTGCTGTGTAATATGATCTAGATACATTTTTATGGTTTGAGTAATCTGCTGATCTAATTACAAGGTAGTTAAATCATATTAGAAAACTGCACATTAAAAATCTGCTCCAGTAATGTAGCCCTTTGCCCATGAGGGTGAATGTATCTTCATTAAAAAATATTATGTTTCTTTTACATTCTGCAATGTAAACAAAGAAGCGCTATTTTGGTTATTTTGGCCACTCTGCAAAAGTAAACATAACTAAAATAATGTATTTTAACATGTTCAGTCTGGATTTAATATCTCCCTTGCTCCTTAAGTAAAAGTGAGGCAAAAAGGCAAGAGCTTCTCTCTCTAGGATAGATCTATTATTAACTCTGCTCCTGATGTCCTTGGTAGTGTTGAGAGCCTGAAGTTATCATTACTTGGTAGCAAGGATATAAATGCTCTATGATATGCAGATACTCATTTCTTCCATCCACCAGCTCAAATCAAGGTTAACAACAGAGCGTCCTAGAGAATATGTTGCCGTGTATTATTTTGGGGCAGAAAGGGCTCTGAATGGGTAACAGCTTTAGACTTTGCTCCTTCTGAAAAATACAGCATTAGCTGCTATATTGTTTATTTGGTGGTGGACTAAATACTCTTTAAGGGCTCCTTCCAAACCAAACTACTCCATGATTTCCATCAGTGCTATGCTTGCATTGGTATAATCTTAACAGTGTATTTCATTTTTTTAGGGCTGAACCAGTGCTCACCAGGATAAAAGAAAACAGAAAAAGAGTAATTTCTCCATCATTCGATAGCATTAAGTACGATAATTTTGAAATAGAGGAGTATCCCCTCTCAGCACAAGGCTTTGACTGGGAGCTGTGGTGCAGGTATCTGAACCCTCCTAAGTCCTGGTGGAAACTGGAGAACACAACTGCTCCAATAAGGTAATAAATAACTAAATTACAGTGTCTAAAAGCTCTCCTGGGTGTGACAGGGGGCAAGTGGGCTCAGCTGTGTGATAGGTTTTACTGACTGTAAACTTCAAATACTTAAATGTCCTTGATGCCTACACAGTCATCAAGAAAACTCCTGTTTTCAGTAGATGTTTTTAAAGGAAACTTTCGTTTTCAGTAGATCTTTTTAAACAGGTTTCCTGCCCAAGTGGAATGGTAGGCAGGGCTGCTCAGCAGCACTCCATTCTCCAAATGTCTTGCCTGCTAATTTAGTGCTTACAGGCCAGAAATGGAATTTTCTTTGCAGTTACATTGCATAAGCAGAGCTGACCTGACAGCTGTATTCTCTATAGTGTTGTCACATAGGTGCACAGCTGTGCTGTGTGCCAGGAGTTAATGTCTGGTCACTGACACTGTGAGCAAAGGCTGTATTGGGTCCTTGCTTTGGGACAGTCTGGGTCTGTACTTTGTTCCCATGTCCAGAGTGTTGTCAGACTGGTACAGAACAATACCTTTGTCTCAGGGAGGGGAGTAGTACCCTCTGAACCCACTGAGCAGCTCTGCTGAGAGTACAGGCCTTGCTTGTAGGCACACATTCATTCCAAGGAGGGCACTGGTACCTGCGCTCCAGCTCCCTGCAGAAAGAAAGTGTGAATGCTGTTCTTACCTCCTGAAAGCAGAACCTCAAACAGCACTGGCAGCTGTTTTTCATCCAGCAGCTATCTTTGCAGGCAGGCACTTTTCTCAGGTTCCGTCAGTTTAACACACTCTGAACTGCACTGACCTATGAACAGAACCTAGAATTGGAAAGCAGGAGATAAAAATTAACAGGTTTGCCAAAGACAAACGTAAAAAGGGGTTAATTTCCACAGCATTAGAAATAGTTATTGCTGTTAATGAACTCTGTTGACACGATAAAAATGTTCCTGTGAAGACAGGTTGAGAGAGTTTGGGTTGTCCAGCCTGGAGAAGAAAAGGCTCCAGGGAGATTTACAGCACCTTCCAGTACCTAAATGGTGATTCCAAGAAAACTGGTAAGGGACAAAAGTAGGTAGTGATAGGGCAAGAGGGAACAGCTCTAAAGTGACAGAAGGCAGGGTTATGTTAGATATTGAGATGAAATTCTCTCTGTGAGTGTGGTGAGGCACTGGAACAGGTTGCCAGGGAGGTTATGGATGTCCGTTCATGGAGGTGTTCAAAGCCAGGCTGAATGGGGCTCTGAGCAACCTCATCTGTTTGAAGATGTACCTGCTCATGGCTGGGGTTTGGAATGAGATGATCTTTAAAGTCCTTTCCAGCCCAAGCCATTCTATGATCCTGGGATTAATTATAGGGAGTAACCATTATGATTTTTAAAATTAAAAGTAGTGAAACACAAAGTAATGAGCGAATACACTTTTCCATTTTACCCCCAAACTCTGTTCCATATGAGGACTGGGCAGTGCGTGTACTTTATGAATTTCAGGTTTGTTCCCTAGCTCTTTCCCTGGCACATTTTTTAATTCAGTGCAATATGCTGCATGTGTGTGTTGGATAATTAAAACAAACACACCAACAAACAAAGCCATGTGTCTTGATGGATGGTTTCTATCGTGCCTCCATTATTCTTTTAGAATTATAGCAAAGGGAAGCAGATGCACTGAGAAACACTTAAAAACAACAACAAAGGCAAAAGGACCTTATCATAAAAGAAGCATAAGTTTTGTATTGATGTTAACTGCTGTTTTCTTCATGAATAAATACATCAAAGATGGTCTTTCATTGTTATAAAACGGGTACTATAGCATTTGGAGGCATTAATATATAGATTTCTGTAGAACTGTACAATTTGTGATTAAGACAGCCTATGATCTGTTTGAAAGCAGATGTGTCCACTAGCTGTAGCTTGAGTGTTCTCCATAAAAGCAGGGTGATTTCTCCTGTACTGCTAATTAATATCTTGTCATTACCAGAGTGCCAGCATAATAATCTGAAAACACATATTTATTTCTTGCAATTGTGGATTATAAGGTAGGAGAAAAATGAAAAGGCTAAATGACTCTGTATCCTTCTCTACTCATAAGGTGAAATTGTACCCTCTGTGGCTGAACTCTTACCTGACTAAAATTTGCTCTGTGTAGTAAAAATTGGTTGGTTCCCACCATGACATAAGTAGAGTTTACTGATCCAGTAAAGCGATGTGGTTTGTTTAGGTTTGGCTCAGGATAATGGACTAATGTTATGCTGGTAAAGGCAGGCTTTGCTTGATTCTGTATTAAAAAAAATTTATCTGGATGGTCCTATTCAAGAAATAATCTCTTTCTTTAGGTAAGCTTACAGACACAAGTTTTTAGCTCTAGCTGAACCTGGCTTCTGGCTAAACACACAGAACTGCACATCATTTGCAATTGTCACAGACAAGAGCCTTGAGGACTTAGCAAGGGCAGAGACTACACTGGCTGGTGCCCCAGAAACAAAACTGGGGCACCTGGATCTCACACTACTAGCGCTGAAATCCTTACTGCTCTGGTGAGTATTTATGTCCAATAATTTGTCTCTAATTTCTTTCAATGGTGCTCATTTCACTTTAGAATTAGGAATGTCAGAAGGCAAGGCTCAATAAAGCTCTTTGAGAAATACTTTCTTAAGAATCTGTTTTGCTGCATCATTTTACCTAGCAATGATAAATACAATCTGTGCCTGAAAAATAAAATTCTTCATAATTTATCTGCTAATTTTGGTTGCTGATGATTTATTCTTCCAGAAGTCCTGCACTGATTGGATGCTTCATAGTAGACAGAGAATACTTCCAAGAGATTGGATTGCTGGATGAAGGCATGGAAGTATATGGAGGAGAGAATGTGGAGCTTGGAATCAGGGTAAGTAAGGAAAACAATTAGCCCATACTGGTGGCTTACATTTAAAATATAGCTTACTTCTTATTGCAGAGGGGGAAAGCAGTCCAAACCATGGATGATGGCATGAAAAGGAGATCCACAGCTCTGCAGACATGTACATTTATTTGAGGAGAGAGGAGGGAAAAAAGAGCAATAGCTCTCTTTACAGAACTTAATCTGGGACAAGAGTAGATGTGTAGAATTTAGGATTGTTCTTTCAACAGAGTTTTGCAGAGTTGATAGCTAAATTTCCCTGCTTACCTGTGGTCCCAGACTCAGTAAGAAAAGTTTCTCGCAGGTGTGATGAGAAAAACCTTTCTAGTTTATTTGGTTTATTTGAATTAGGAAAATCACTGTGGAGCAAAGTAGAATATAGGGGCATTTATGCTGCCTTCCAGACATAAGGGAATTAAGGTATTCATAATGTGAATATATTGTGAGTGCATATGTTTTCTTTTTCCATTGTACACTCTTCACCTGTTTACTATAATGCAGTATTGTGTGTGATTTGTGTACTTCTTTCTGTATCTCTTCACAGTTAAACACCTTTCTGTTCTCTTTGAGAATCTCTCAGGTTTTTGATAAGAGTGGAATTCCTAGGTAGATAATGGTAGTGAAAAATGGGGTGGTGTGTTATAAAACTAAATTCTGAGCCCTGCTAGGAAATGTAAGGGAGAGGTAACATTGTGTTTTGAGCCTTTTAGCTGCCAGAATATAAGCATACCGTTGTACAATAGCAAAAAAAGGGGAACTTACTGTAAGAATATATAATTATTTCCTGAGACAGCAAGATATAACAAAAAATACTCATTTTTTATTTCGGGTTACTTGAAATTCTTTTTCTTCTGCCTGTTAGAGATAAAGAGGTTTTTCAGCCAGAGTGAAGCACGGACCCTCTTTCAGCTTTCTCTCTCCCTCTTTCACTTTTTTAAGGAAAGGGAGAGAGAAATGCAAGACTGCTTCTTTAATAACATTGTTCTTCTCACTGTAAGGGCCAGAGAGCTGCCTTCTGCTCCCAAAAACTTATTTTGCAGCTCAGTGTTGCAATGAGTTGAAAATTACCATCACTTTGATTTTTCTGTTCTTTTTCCAACTGACAAAACATTATTGTTTCCTCGTGAGTGCAAGGAGTTGTCTCTTGGTTTGCATCATGAGATGTATCCTGTCTGGGCTGCAGCACTTAGCCTTGGAGGAGTTGATGTTGGTATGTTGGTAGACAAGGCCAGAGAGACACAATCTCTGCATAATTGAAATTTTGGAGTATGCTGGATCACTGAAATAAGGCCTGACACTGCTCTGATTTCCTTATGGCTTTTTCTCTGTCTCCAGGGAAGCAGTGCCTGACCTACATAAAATACTCTCATCTGTAACAGATTGTAGTGTGCAAGGTAACATAATACATGCTTCCTTATCTGAATTTATGCTGGCTTGGATCTGCCTGTATGAAAGCAAATTACAGAGCTGTAATAAATTACAGATTGTTTAACAGTTTATTAATGCTCTTCTCACAATCCTCAGTGTGTCTGAGATCATACAAGGGTGAGACTCAGTGAGGGGAGACCTCAGTGTGGTCTTCAATATCCTCACCAAGGGAGGTAGAGGTGCAGGCACTGATCTCTTCACTCGGGTGGCCAGGGGCAGGACCCAAGGGAACGGCCTCCAGTTGTGTCACAGAAGGTTTAGGTTGGATATCAGGAAAAGGTTTTTCACTCACAGGGGTGGTTGGGCGCTGGAACATCTCTACAGTACTTGTGGTGCTTTCAGCTGTGGGGCTGCTGATGAATGCCTTAATCAAAATAGTCATTGTTCTACAAAAACGACATTGTAATTACAGTATTAGTGCAATGAATAATGTTTGCCTTTTAAAATGCTGCTCTCCAATCTGTGACTATGTAGGCTCACTGCACCTCCTCTTTCATTGTCATTTTCCTTTTTTAAAAGAAGTATCTAGATTTTTTTACTATTCTGCTGTGTGAAAAGCATTATCATTCAGGATAATGGACAAGCAGACACTGTCTGTCCAAAATGGCCTGCTAGGGAAATTTTATGCAAAAGCTTGTAAGAGCAAACATCTAGAGGAACTGGAGAGTTTATTTTTGACTGCAGAAATAGCACATGTTAGAATCATTTGAGCTACCTGTTTATCTTAAACACAGTGGGTAGAACATGGTCCCATGTCCATATATCACTGATTTTGTTCCAGAGGATGTAAAACTTCTGTGAGGAATTAGACCCTGACAAATGGAGACTTTTCCCACTATCCTCACCCAGGAGTTATGTTTGTCACCTCATCATCTGCACAAATATCTAGTTATTTATGTTATAGGAGTGCAAGAAAATCACCAACTATTGGAAACTGTATTTGAAGGATCCATTGCTGGCAAACCATTACAAGCCACAGAGAGCAGGACTTTGGAGGATTGTTCTCTTGATTCTGAATTTGCTTCAGAGCTGCTACTCAGCTCTGTTGGTCTCTGATTTGGAATACTGTTTTAACTACTAAGATTTTTACCCTTGTCTATGGATTTGTAACAGCATTTGTAAAATACTAAACATATATTATTAAATAAATATTAATAGAAATCTTTTGCCTTGAGCTAGAAGCTGGCAGATGAGTTCAAAACACGAATGGATTTGATTCTTAGAAGAAACTCTTTACTCTTCAACCAAATGTTTTCTTGTAAATCTGTTTATTTGCCTCATAAGACAAAAAAGGCAGGCTGGTTGATGCAAGACTTAATAGAATCCTCTTTGAGCAGTTCAATCATTTTAACTGGGGTTTAGAAAGATTCATTTACTGTGAAGAAGCATCATATTTATAAAATCAAGTTAGAATGAGTGGTGCTTCTTTTTTGTTCAGTCATTCCCAATTGAATGGACTTAAGTGTGCTTTTAAATTACCAGGTTGCTTTAGAGGGCAGATTGGAATCACATTTTCATCCATGTGACCAAGCAGGAACTGTGTTGGTAACTGCCTTAAAAGAATGTGAGTGTAAGGCTGGTGTTTCTCAGTGTCATTTGGGCTCAGCTTCTGGCTTGGGCCTGCACAAGCAGTTCTTGTGGCCGTGGAAGACCCTACAAATCCTCTGCAATCAGTTGCATTCATTCAGCCAGATTCTGCTTTGCATGGTTCATGTCTGGTTTGCAGTAGGCTTCTTAAAGGCCTCTTCCAATTCCTACTGAAGTCAGAAGAAGATTTTCTATCAAAAGCAACCCTGTAGCAATTCTTTTGTCTTTTAAAGCAGCCTACATGCTTGATAAAGCTCTGGAATATCTGTTACAAGAAGTTATTTGTGCCACTTTTAGGGATGCCCTAACAAATACTCAGTGATCTGCCTCAGGTCCCAGACTAAGTCATCATCAGAGTCATGGGAATGCAAGCCCAGGCTTTGACTTAGAGTAATTCTGTGTGTCACAAAGACTTTGTGCTTGCAGATGAATTTGTGTTCTCTAGGATATAATGGCCCTCTTAAGTGGGTAAGAGGAAAATTTATTAGAAGGTAAAAGCTCTTTAAGGGATTGGGTCTTGTTCCAACTAAATGCTATATCAGGACTTTACATCGGCTGACCCAGGAGGAAAATTGCATTTATAGTTAGACTGAGTGTGGCGCACTACTTTTGTGTAGTATATTTCTGTAGTGAAATTGCTTCATTTCTTGCTAGTCTGGTGGTTTGTCTGCAGACCTTTTGTGAATCTCATGCTGTTTCTGATGGTGGAGAACTGGAGGAATGCAGTTAATGAATAGAGATGGAGAAATTAGTTACTTGAGCAAAAAATAGTCCTAGGGTTCTTTGGGGTATTTTCCATCCATGAAGGTCCCTCTGTGGCAAAGCAAGCAGATGTGAAGTCTGTCATGGCTCTCTCTGATCTATTGTTTTTGAATTCCAGAAGTTAATATTTGTTTGTTAGTTTTGGGCTGGGTCTTGGTTTGTTGTTTGTTTGGGGTTTATTAATGTGGTTTTGGGTCTTACCTATCTTGTCTTTTCTTTAACCTCCTCCCCACAACATGCTTCTGGGATCGTGATTTTTCACTGCTTCTTAGTTAAGTGAGTCTCTCCCATTTGGTGCCTAGAAACTGATGGCTGCTTACATGTTCCAGCCATTTCCAGTCCACAGTGTGTGTGTATCCTGATTGTTTCTCACCTGAGATCTTTCTTACAATATTGCCCTTGGGATAGTGTTCTTTTTGTTAATCACAGGCAAGTGAAGGTACTTACACTCGGCCCCAAATCTCCATATTTATGGGGAAACATTTCACCCTTTTCCTCTTTACCTGGAAGTTTCCAGCAATTTTACCTGTCGGTGTTCCTAACACAGGCCATAAATGACACGAAACTGGGACTATATTGCATGTAAATAGATGTCTGACTTAATTAAGGAAAGCCTTTGCACAGCTGTCCTGGCCATGGCTGGGGTGGAGATAATTTCGTTCCTAGAAGCTGGTACAGTGCTGTGTTTTGGGTTTAGGATGAGGATAATGTTAGACTGCACCAACAGTGTTCAAGCTCAAGTGAAGTTTCACAGCACATAGGCTACACTGGGTTACATTTTCTCCTTCTCCTTGCCATGCTCTTGTTCTAGTTCCTGCAGCAGCTCACCAGTGCTTTGGCCCTGCCAGCACAGTGGTCTGCCCCACACTGCTGCCTCTGAACACCTCTGCTTCAGTAAACTTTTATTGTCTTTCAAATACAGGGTTAATTGTAATGCTAATCAGTTAGTGATTTGCCCTGCTGCCTCACAAACTGTTTTGTTAGGCAGATTGACAGGCTGGCGTGCCAGTGTGATAAATATGGCCAGGAGACTCCTTTAAAAAGGCCTTTATTACCCGAGGGGTCGCGCACAGCGCCGCTGCTCCCACAGCACGATGCTGAGGAGGAGGAGGAGTGCAGCAGGAGGGTGCGTGCAGCTTTGTCTCTTGGCAGAGCTGGGGCTTCCACCCTCAAGAGAGTCCTTAGGAAGATGATGTTGGCTTGTAGTCCAGGGGTATCATCCAAGATGAGCACTATTAAAATTATGGTGGCAGGACGGAATCCGGCTCTGGTCAAGGGTGGGTGATTTAGTGTGGTTCTGGTGGGTTAAAGTCAGAGTTCATGTTGGTTGTTTTGAGAGGGTTCATATAGTTCCCACGGCCTCTCATTTAAATTCAGTCCAGATGCAAGGCCTCCTGGGAGCAGGGGAAGTGGTTCCTGACAGGAATGGATACAAATCTAAGGTGAGATGGAAAGGGGCACAAATACAGAGTATGACAGAGAGAGATACAAATACAGGGTAAAATGGTAACACAGAACAACAGCAACTCAAGGCAAGTCCTAGAACTCTAACATTCAATGTTTAACAACAGACCGACACTTCAAATTAAGACCCTATCAACGTCATTAACACCAACTAGCAATTACTTCTCTGAAAAAGAGCTCTCATCTCCAGGGTTTCATTTCTCACACCAAGAGGTAGAAGAAATGTCAGCAAAGGAACAAAGAAGATGAAGGGATTTTTCACCAAACTGCTGTGTTGTGGGACTGTTTGCATGGAGAGGGAGTAGTGGGCTGTGCCATGTGTGCCTGGTGTCCCTTTCTGTCCTTGTTGCTGGGCTTACCTCCCTTGCACTCCACTGAGCAATAGAGATCTTCCCCAAATATGCCTCAGGAAAATTAATCAAGATGTTCCCCATTTTCGCACTTGCAGCTATCATCACTTCTTGTAGTCTTAAAGCCATGTTTTTAGCTTGTTTTCAGTAAGAAGGCCAATATCCTTTGCCACTAGGGAATGATTTGCTCTCCAGAAAACATCCTCAGTACGTGATCACAAGTGCTGCTCAACAGTACAAGGTTGGTGATGTGTAAAGGCAAAGGGCTGAGAAGTCCAAAAATAGAAATAGCCTTAGTTGTTACTCTGAGGTAACTTTTAAATACTGCTTTTTCATATAATGATTTCTCTTTAAATTTGCATTAAAGCTTTAAATAGAGAGAAGTTTATTTTGCTTTTATCCATTTTGTGAAATTAAGAGGAGACAATTTCTAGATTGAAGCCTGAAAGAAAAAGATTGTAAAGATTGACCAAATGTTGCTTCTTACAAGATGTAGCCAATGATTTTCATAGCTCACACTTTCACCAAGACGAAAATAATTCCTTAGCAGTGCAAATGTGGCATAAGCACTTGCCTAGCACCCTGTGTAACCAGCAGTGGCTTATCTGTGTGCACAGGATTATTCCTGAGGTTAATTTTGTTTTGCAAAGTACCTCACTGTGTCAACAATTTGAATCCCAAGATGACACAGGCTAAAATTCTCTATTTACAGGATTGTAATTCCAACAGGTTAAAAAAAGAAAGGCTCTATTGAGAACAAAACAAGTAATTGCCATGCCTCCAAATTCTGCCAGTCATGACACTACTGAGTTTTTTGGCTTGCTCTGGTTTCAGTCACTCCTACATTGGAATAATTGTTTTTCCCTCTGTTCTTATGAATGCCTCAGCAGGTAATCTGCAGCTACAGCGCGTGTAATTATACATTACTAGTGAATCAGTTTTGTGGTTTTGCTATTTCTGGGGAGAGAACATTTTATTAGCTGCTCCCACAGGAAAGAAAAGTATTACAGCAGCAGCTAACATGGGCCATCACTATACCCTACAAGGAAGGATGAGGAGGCACTTGGAGATTTCTCACAACTGTTTTTTCACCAACTGTGCATGTGTAGTTGCACATTACCAACTGGGAAGTAATATAGATATATTTATGTTTTATGAGAGGAAAGTGTTATTTATAGTGGTATGGGAAATAGTAAAACAGTTTAACTCAATATACACTTACACATCAATGGACTCAGGTGAGATGCAAGTTAATTAGTGCATTATTAGCCTCATGTTTAATGCTCTCTGCACTTTCAAGTCATAGTGTAATTGCCATTGTACCTTCTTATATTCCAAGTCTTCACGGCCTAAGCTGGGAAGATTCCATATTTGTGGCTTTCCTCTAGTATTTAATTTCATTGAGATATTTTAATATTGCAAGACTGATTTAGTAATCTAACAAAGATTAGAGGAAGACCAGTGAGGGAGAGCAAGGGGTTATTGTGGTAGTACAGAAGTGAGTAGATGACTGAGATGGGTTCACCAGGATGGATGCAGCATGTTCAGGTCACAGGTGTGAAGGCCAGACACCTTTATGTGTGTGACAGCACCTTATGTTGTAAGGCAAGGCAGTGAGGCAAAAGACCAGCCTGGCTGAACAGGGAATTCTTCAGGAGCTCTTGCCTCAGTCTTTAATAGTACTGATAGAATTTGGGCTACTGTGCTGTGGAAAGGGACCTGGGGGTCCTGCCAATGGCAAACTGAATGTGGGTCAGCAGTGCCCTGCAGCCAGGAGGGCCAGGCCTGTCCTGAGGCACAGCCAGGAGAGCCAGGCCTGTCCTGAGGCACAGCCAGGAGGACCAGGCCTGTTCTGGGGACATCAGCACAGCCAGGAGGGCCAGGCCTGTCCTGAGGCACAGCCAGGAGAGCCAGGCCTGTCCTGAGGGCATCAGGCACAGGCAGGAGGGCCAGGCCTGTCCTGAGGCACAGCCAGGAGGACCAGGCCTGTCCTGAGGGCATCAGGCACAGCCACGAGGGCCAGGCCTGTCCTGAGGGCATCAGGCACAGCCAGGAGGGCCAGGCCTGTTCTGGGGACATCAGCACAGCCAGGAGGGCCAGGCCTGTCCTGAGGCACAGCCAGGAGAGCCAGGCCTGTCCTGAGGGCATCAGACACAGCCAGGAGGGCCAGGCCTGTCCTGAGGGCATCAGGCACAGGCAGGAGGGCCAGGCCTGTCCTGAGGCACAGCCAGGAGAGCCAGGCCTGTCCTGAGGGCATCAGGGACAGCCAGGAGGGCCAGGCTTGTCCTGAGGATATCAGGCACAGCCAGGAGGGCCAGGCCTGTCCTGAGGCACAGCCAGGAGGGCCAGGCCTGTCCTGAGGCACAGGCAGGAGGGCCAGGCCTGTCCTGAGGGCATCAGGCACAGCCAGGAGGGCCAGGCCTGTCCTGAGGCACAGCCAGGAGGGCCAGGCCTGTCCTGAGGCACAGGCAGGAGGGCCAGGCCTGTCCTGAGGGCATCAGGCACAGCCAGGAGGGCCAGGCCTGTCCTGAGGCACAGGCAGGAGGGCCAGGCCTGTCCTGAGGGCATCAGGCACAGCCAGGAGGGCCAGGCCTGTCCTGAGGCACAGCCAGGAGGGCCAGGCCTGTCCTGAGGCACAGGCAGGAGGGCCAGGCCTGTCCTGAGGGCATCAGGCACAGCCAGGAGGGCCAGGCCTGTCCTGAAGGCATCAGGCACAGGCAGGAGGGCCAGGCCTGTCCTGAGGGCATCAGGTGTGAGGGTTTCCAGGATGAGGTGAGACATTAATCTGACTCTATATATTTTAGAAGGTTGATTTATTATATTATGATGTTATGTTATATGATATGAGAATGATATATTAAAACTATACTAAAGAAAGAGAAAGACATCAGAAGGCTAGCAAAGAATGAATAATAAAAAACCATGACTGACTAGAGTCTTGACACAGCTGGCTGTGATTGGTCATTAATTAAAAACAATTCACATGGCACCAATCAAAGATGCACTTGTTGATAAGCAACCTCCAGACCACATTCCAAGCAATCAGACAATTATTGTTTGCATTTCTTTTCTGAGGCTTCTCAGCGTCTCAGGAGAAAATCCTGGTGAAGGGATGTTTCATAAAATATAACCGTGACAACAGAGGTGGCTGGGCACTGGAACAGGCTCCCCAGGGAAGTGGCCACCACAGCGAGTCTGACAGAGTTGAAGTGTTTGGGCAATGCTCTCAGACACGTGGTGTGACTCTTGTGGTGTCCTGTGCAGGGCCAGTGATTGAACTTTGATGATCCTTGTGGGTCCCTCCCACCCCAGCATGTTGTATTCTATGATCAGGCTTTAGGCACAGTGCAAGATTAACAAGACTGATCAGGCTAAGTGTAGCTGTGGTAAGGAGAGAAAGGTAAAGCCATAAAAGATGGCCAGCACAGTACATTGCTCCATGAATACTAAACCAGTGGCAATCCTGTTTTTCAGTCTCCTTTTGTGCTTTTTAAGACAAAAAGTGATTTCTTTTACTTCCTGTTGATAACATTAAATTGGCAACGCAGTGATTGATGTGTGGGTTATTATCTGTGCCTGGCAATGAGATGGACACACTTGGCAGAGAACTGGATGGGGCCATAAGTGACCCTTGCCATGTGTTACCTCCAAGTAACACAGGTGGAGAGTGGTTCCTGCAGTTCAAAGCAGCAGCACACCATGCATAGTTTAACAGTACACTCTAACAGTTTCACAGCTCATGAAGATACATGCAAAATTAATCCCTGCAGAACAAAACAATTTAAAAAGTACATAATGAAGCAATTAGCTAAAAGAGGAAGAAAATTAATGACAATTTAATTTGTGAAGAATCTTTACATGTATTAGGTTTTCAATAAGAGTGTTCTATGAAGGCACAATTAATGTAAAATGAGGCCTGTGAGGCAATTAATGATGACTTCAAAAGTTAGATTTAAGGGATAATTTACATATTAAAACTGAAGAGCAGCTCTAGTTATGTTCAAGTCTTTTATTTTTCTTTAAAAAAGCCTTTTAGATTGTGAGGGGGTGTTTTTGTCGGTTACTTAGAGTTTCACATTAATCTATCAGCTTGGTTATGAAAAAAGGCTGTTCTTCCATACAAATAAATAAGTTTACCGGTCATGAAAGTATGACCGGATTGTGTGATGATCAGACATATTTAGTAAAGGTTATCTGAATTCAGTGGAGATATTACCTAAATAAATATTAACATATTCCATCCAGTGGGTATAGTTTCTAGCTCTGCAGAGGCAGATACCCAACAAATGTGCACAACAATCCAAAAACTTCCAGGGTGTGATAGAAAAGCCACTGATAGCAACTAGAAATATGAACCTTGATTTCAGTGATCTTTGTGTCTGACACTCTCTCTGTCCTTTCTGCAGTCACCTGTCCAGATACCAAAATAAAAATGCAGATTCAAAATGATTATGGTATTAAATGCAAATAGCTTATTCATACTTGTCTGTAGAACATCAGGCTCATTACTTTTATCAGTAAACAATTAATGGTAATGACAAAGGATGACAAGATTTGCAAGTAGTTTTTACAATAAATTGTTCCCAAAAATATATTTCAAAGGTACTGGTAACTAATTAGCTTGTATCCACAGTAGTAATTAATTTACACTGACTGTTTTTTTAACTTTGGGGCATCTTTAATGAGTACTTCTAATTTTGTAGTTTGCAACCTTCACAGAAGCTAGAAATTACTTCAGCTTTTTGAGAAATCACTTAATTATGAAGAGGTTTTTGTTTGCAGTCCAAATGAGGTGATGGTATCAAACAAGGTCACATCAGCTCTTGGAGGAACTGCACGCTCTGTGTAAATTTAATGAATGCAGTGCATGCTAATCAACTGCTCCATGACTTGTAGGTTTTTGGTTTTGTTATTAGATTAAGGTTCTAGAACATAAAAAGAACACTCAGTAATTAAAGAGATAAAAAGAAACTTCTAATGAAGAAGTGTTATATCATTTTATAATGAAGTATATATTAAATATTTGAGAAAGGGATCAACTTCAGAGTTGCAATTGTTTGGATTAAATATGCAAATTCAAATACATTTAAATGAAATTGGAGAGGATTTACTAAATAATGTAGTGCAAGATGTTTTCCAGATGTGAATGGAATTTGCTTAAAACACCTTGTTAGCAGATGGATGTGGGTATTTGTAAGGAGTGTGAGTGACACGTGGCTCTGCAGTGCTGTGGGATGCCTGGTGGGAGCGAGTGAGGGCTGACAGGGGTTTCAGGACTTCACGAGTTGCTCTGAGCAGCCACTCGGTGTGCTCCTGCCCCTGTAGCTGCCTCCCCTGTGCCAGCCATCCCCCTGCACTGCCCCGTGCTCAGCTCCTGTCCCCCTCCAGCACAGGTGTGCCACCACCTGTGTCCTCTCCGTGGTTCTAAGTTGCTCTCCTGACTCTCCCAGTGTGGAGCCCCTGTTTTCTGTTGCTCTGACGTGCTGCTGGAACCTTGGTAAACAGAAATACTCCCAGATTTAGGGCCACAGCTATAACGATGTGCCAATAAACATTCAGTACTTACCAGCACCAAGTGCTCAGAGTGCACAGATTGTCCACAAGGCACAACACCTGAAGATGCAAAAGAGAGTTTTCCCCTCCCTCTCCCCTCCCCTCCAATAGATTCTCTGTACTCATTTCATGTCCCTGTCATCTCTCCTTTGATTGCTTAGTTTAGATCATGGGCTATGCTGATTTTAGTCTTTCAGCTCTCTAAGTGTTCACCTTGGCACTGCTACTGTCCCTTTGGACCTAGAATTTTTTTATGTAATTTTGCTACCTAGCAATGAAGAAACAAGGAAAGTTTTCAAGAAGAGAAATCTCTCTAAGCCCTTCTTGGGGCTGTACCAAATATATGAACCTCCTCAGGAAATTCAAGAATAAAGAGCCCTTTCTCAGGCTGCCTTGGAAGGGAACATTGAAAATGCACTGAAGTGGGCTCAGAGCTCTTTGGAAGGGAAACTCCAAGCTGCTGTGTTCTTTTCCTGAAAGACTGTTTTTGCAATGTAAGCCAGCAGGACCAGAACCTCAGGAAGTTCCTCCAGAGTAAAGCAAACGTTTTGCCTCCCTGAGACTCCAGCAATCATGGAAAGTACTCCCAAAGATACATTGACCACATTGATCACATTTCAAAACTTTCTGAGGCAAAGTCTGAGGCCTGCTGGTACATTGCAATTGATGCCTTGACAGCATGGCATGTGAATTGCTATTTATTGTGTCACAGTGATGAAAGCATATGTTATTTTTTACAACTGCGTATGTCTATTTCAGGATTTGGCAGGAAACTGAGATTTTTGCTGGTAATTTCCACTGCTTGCCTATCATAGGTAAATTATCTTCGTGGGCAATAGGTAAAGTTGCTGAATTTCCTTTTAACCATGGTTTAGGAAATTAATCAAGTGTTTTCCTTGCAATGTGTACAAGTAGGTTAGTCATTAAGTATTACTGATTGCAGCCACAGTATGCTCAGAAATAGAACATTTTACTTCAAACCATTCCATGTGGTTTGAAAAAGGTTTTGAAGCCTTTCAAACCACATGGTTTTCTTATCTTTAGACTTCTTGCTAAAGCCATGGGTGATAATTTAAAAAAGCTCTACTGATTTTTAACTTTTGCATGTGTTTATAGCCATCAAATAAAATAGCAGTACAGGAAAACTAGTACGGTGCTATTCAGTGTGGATAAAGCCTGAATAAAGATTGCTAATGACAGCAAAAACCAGCTGCAAAATCCACAGGGGCAGTGTGTGAAGCTGCGAGGAACTAACCCCTCAGTTGCTATTTCTTCTTGTCTACAGGAATTTTACTGGATGAAGACAGGCCACTCCAAAAGGCTTCTCAGCTTCCCTCTGAGTAGAGTCTTTGAGAAAATGTATTTCTTAGTATTAAAATGTTAATTTTGAAAAAACCATCAACATTGTAGCTGACTGAAAGGTATTTGGTTAGAGTAATTAATTAGTCTTTTCTGTGCACTTGTGATGTGAGGTTTATGCCACCTCAAGGTTTTCTCTTGAAAAACCATCCAGCTATCCACAATAGCTCCAAGACAATGGTTAGAGCACCAGGGATTAATGTAAATGAGTGAAAGAGATGGGCGGAGGTAGGAGTGGTCAGATTCAAGTGGACATTGGGGCTAGAAGGGAAAGAAACTGCAAGAAATTCCATTGTTTAAAATATAATCAGGGAAGAATTTAAAAGAAAACCTGATGGTTTTTGTAGCAATTAATTATGTTTATTGTTTAGTATTCATACATGCAGTTCAGTGTAGTGTTTAGTGTATGAATAGCAAAGCCCTTCATTCCTTGGCTGGAGATTTTATATATTTTAGGCAGCTGGGGATCCTCACTTCCATGAGATTCCACGAGAGCATAATTTCATTTGGAAATCCTGCTTTAATGCCTGCTACCTGCATTTCTATTGTGGTTTGGTTTTTTTTAACAACTCACCGCTCCCTAAATACAATGGAACATTTGGATAAAAAAGAGATTTCTTGCTGGACTGTAATCCCACTGGCAAAGAACAGTGGGAGGGAGAAGGGACATTGCCTTGTCCCAGATGTGACCAGCTGAGCATGTCAGGATTGTACCTTCTGCCTTTTTAAAGCATTGCCTCTGCTTCCACTCAGCAAGGTTTCATGGCCTGTAACTAAGGTCATGCTCCTTGTTGAGTGCTCTAGCTAATTTTTGTGCATTTTAGGAAATTTTTGTCTGGAAATAATATGATTTTGAAATTGTTCAATGAAACTTAGCAGTTCTGTTTTGATAGCTAATTAATTGATTGAAATTAATTACTCTTTGAAAATAGAACAAAGACTGACAGTGTCTGGGAGAAAGGAGTGGCCACTGGAATTGATTAGTTGGTGTTTATTCAGGTGGTGGGTAATTTTTATTTGCAAACTTTGTTAAGGACTTGATTGTCTCAGGTTGTTTTTTGAAGACATCTCACTTCATTATTAAGTCAAATCATAGTTTCCTGATAACTGAATCAATGCTGAAATTATACACGACACTGCTCTTCCAAATTTTAGTTCCTAGAAATATGCTTGGAAATTCAGCTTAGTGTCGACTGTGAACTTTTTGGCTCAAGTTGTTGTCAAGACAGCATTGTGACCTAGCTCTGACCATCCCACAAAAGATTTGGTGTTCCCTTGCTGGCCTTGGCTCAAGGCCATCACTGCTTGGAATGAGCAGAGGCAGGACAGGGTCCACAGTGCATGTGGATTGTGAATTGCCCTGTCCTGGGCTAAGTTATGACCATCTCTACATCTTCCTTGTCTTTTATGATACTAATTTAGGCAGTGTACAGTGAGTAACTCTGAAACAATTTATAGCTGGATGTCCATGCTGTACTGAGAAATTACTTGGATTGAAAGCAGGCGTTGTGTGAGCACAGCCTGGTGGTACTTCACATTTAATCTCTATTAGGAGGTGTAGCTGGACCATTTATAATTAAATGTTTTCAAACTATTATTTTTGTTAGATTGGTAAACTGGATTGCCCACTTAATATGATATTTAGAAAGACAGGACACCAATTTTGTTTCCAGATTATTTATTTTTGTGCCAGATCAGTTGCATATTTATTTTTAAATATTGATGATCATCTCAGTTTTGCCCTGATTTTGATAATGGTTATGTTTATTTACTCTAATGGTCTTCCAGGTTGGTGACACAGAGATGTGCTGAAGTCTTTTCATCTCCCTTTTTGACTGTACAGCAGGTTCATGGGTTAGCTCCCTTTCCACAGAGCTCTGAAAACCTGGGCTCTATCTCTTCTCCCAGCATATGCTGAATGCAATTAGGCACCAGTTCAGAAAGAAGCTTTGTAAACATTCTGAATTCATGCCACATTTTCTGGTCTCAGGAGCTGCCAAATGCCTAAATTCAAGCCAGATGTCTAAATACATAAAATGCATGACTGAACAAAGTGCCTCCTTAGCAGAGCATGTGCCTGTAGGGTGGACAGATCTGAGGGGCCTGAGATCAGCTCCAGAACAGAATGTTTTTCCAGCCCACATCCCTGGCCACCAGGAGGGAGACCAGAATATGACCCCCTGGATGAGGGTACAAGAAAGAAGCACCCTTGCTCCTCTCATGTTTTGCTCTCTCAGTATCTGAGGTACCAAGCCTCAGGAGTTTCTGCTGGCAGTTACCATAAGGCAAACTCTGTCACTTCTCAGTGAGTACACCTGCCTCTGGGACACCCAGGGACTTGTTCAGCAGAATCAAACGGTTTGGGTACATCTGGTCTTTCACCTGAGCAGCATCCACTCAACCATGATGAATGGGCTGCCTTGATCTTGTTAGGAAGCTTACATGATACAAGATAGACAGAAAAAGGGCTGCTATGTAAAATAACTCATGTATTTCACTGATTCTTAAGTTTGCCAAAGTGGTTTTCTCTTTTGTTGAAAGCAGAAAGAGTAAATCAGAAATGAAAGCAGTAATTATGATTAATATTGTGTACTTTAGCTCAGTTGTGGGAGTGGGCAAAATTGAAATCTAATTGAGCAGGTAGAGTAACCTACATAAAGAAGCTATAATAAGAGTAGTTTCTAATCAAATTGTTCACACAGCATTTTCATTAGGCACTCTCGGTCTTCATCTCTCCTCAAAAGGAACAGATCTGGTCCTTTCTCAACCATGGTCAAAGTAAAGCATAAGGTGCATTTATATTCCTCATCTTCATGGGACTTGAGACTTCAGTGGCCTTAAAAAGCTGGTTGGCTTAGTTTCCCTACAATGACAACCTGCCTGGTTTATGATTCTGAGTAGTGCATGTATGGTCTGGTATGGACTGTGCAGAACCTCAGAGAAAAGTCTTGCAAGACTTAAAACTTGAACCAGGTGTTGTTATTACTTTGAATTCCCTAGAAATAATTTTATTAATAATCCTGAAAACAACTGAATGGATGCAGGCAGAGTGTGATGAGAGGCGACTGATACTGTAGAAACTCTGTAGTAGGGTGAAGTAACAGTAATAATTTATGATATGGCAAAGTAATAACCCTCCCCTCACAACCCCTTTGTGTAGTCCAAGAAGTCTTGAGCGGTTGTTCTCCTGACTAACAATGAAGTAAAAAATTGCAGCGTGTTTGCTGGAGGGCAGCAGTGCTGCAGGGAGCTGCCACTAGCAGGATGTCCTTTGCTTTCTCCCTGATAGGTGTGGCAGTGTGGAGGAAGCGTTGAGGTTCTGCCTTGCTCCAGGATTGCCCACATCGAGCGAGCACACAAACCGTACACGGAGGATCTGACTGCTCACGTCCGCAGGAACGCGCTCAGGGTGGCTGAGTGTCGGGTTCGGCTGTCTGTCTCTGCCCCGACACGGGTAGTGTGGTTCTTGGGTGGCACGCGTTTTAAAGGATGAGTCTGGACTCTTCAGCTTTTCGGTCTTCAGGTTGTTTATTATTTCTTATCTACAAAATTTTCTGTCTGCCCAACAGAGGTCTGATCTGCAAGCAGTCACAGGCACTCTCTGACCACCCACGGGGCGGTCATGTCTTTTTATACTAATATCTACGTACATAATATTTACCTTTATTTCCCAATGCTTTTCACCCATGTTGGCAAGTGCACCTTCACCATAAACCAATCCCCAAATGCCAACATCACCACAGGAGATGGAGGACAAGAAGAAGGAAGAAGAAGGACAAGACACGCCCTGATCCCTCCATCTTGTCTCCATAACCCCCCTGTACCTAAAAACCTTAAAATCTATATTTCACCTTCTAAATGTGTCCCTTTTACACCTTTTACTCTAAAGTGATTCTCTTGTCCTCAAACTCTCGTTATTTCTGTGGATGGATCAAAATCAAGCCACCAGACACTCTTGGCAACATTCCAGGATTTTCGAGACCCCCAAGGGTTCTCCTGGCATCTCTGGACATTGGGAACGATGTGCTGAGATCCCACAGCTGAGGTCTGGATGGATGAGTTTAAGAGCCAAGTCTATATGGCCTGGAACATACCCCAGGAGGTGAGTCATAAAGATCTGAGCTTTAGCTTTAGATCCTTTTCCTTTTGGTTACTTGGCACAGTCATATTTTCTGGAAAAATCCCCTTGCCCAGGATTCTTCTCCTGGGAAGCTTGGAGAAAAAGGAAAACAATAATGATCTCATTTGCTTCTCCTGTGTTTTGCTCCTTTGGAATGTGTTTGGAGATTCTTTATCCAACTGGCGATTGTTTCATTGGTTTCATGTGAATTATTTTGACTTATTGGCCACTCAGGGCCAAGCTGTGTTGAGGCTCTGGAGGGAGTCAGGAGTTTTCATTATTACTTTTTTAGCCTTCTGTAAGTATCCTTTCTGTATTCTTTAGTTTAGTGTAGCATTCTTTAATATAATATAGTATCATAAAATAATAAATTAGCCTTCTGAGAACATGGAGTCAGATTCATCATTCCTTCCTTCATCTGGGCACCCCACAAATACAGTAGTTACTACATTGAATTTTGATTTTTTTCTGGTATGTATTTATGTCTCACATACAGGCATAAGGTATATGCTCATACATACACAATTGCATATAAATATGTATATGTAGTCGTGTCTTATTCTAGAATTTTTTTTGTCTTTAGGTCCCTTAAAAATTAATTTCTTGTTTAGTTTATTCTCTTCACTGATGACTCTTCATGGATATTTTAAACTAGTAGCTGCAGAAATACAGGGGGGAAAAAACCATCAAATCTACATTTCACATCTTAATTTGAATTTTAGTCTCCTATTTACCATCACAGAGAGCTGTAATTCCATCAGATTTGTGAGGAGAGATCTGCCAGGGGGTGTTGACATCTATTGATGCAAGCGTGGGGTGTCTGATAAGTACTGCACATCAGAGTGAGGGTGGCTTGGTGGGTGTCATGACATGTTGCAGATTCTTGCAGCAACTCCCCACTGGACTGTCCTGATTTCTTTTCCATGGATGAGTACTGCTTGGTCCATTGAATTGAAGAGATGCTATCAGATGGCCAGCGTCAGAGTTGAGTTTGATTTTAGCTGTTCCTCATTTCTGTAGTCAGTGGTGTTTAATCTGTGAGCAGCTATGAGCTGAAGGGCTCGGAGCTAGGGGACTGCACTTACTCAGAATCTGGGTGATTGTTTCCACCTAGAGGCTGGGAAGCATGGTTCTGTTGAATTTGGAGTTTAACTTAGTACAGCTCTCATCATTATAGCAAAAGCAAAGTCTGGACTTAAATTAAAGGGCAGATTACTTTCTCTTTAATAAAATATCTCTAATTTGACAACAGTTCCGAGAAACTGGTTTTGCTGCAATTTCTGTGTCAATAAATAAAATGCAGTACTTCTCCTTTAGTTTAATTAGAAGAAAATGTTAGAAACAAAAAATCAGCTAAATACACGAAAACTGATGTTGGTTCAGCTGCTCTCAGTAGCTTCTTGCATCTCCTGTGATTAAAACTAGATAATTTTGGCAAAGTGGGGAAGTCATTGTCCTATTTTAGGTTGCAGCATTAGCCACATGATTTGCTATGACCATGAACAAAAATCCTCTATAACCTGATATAGGAAAGGACTTTTCTGAAAGTTCCATGTTCATGGAATCCAAACTGTCCTCTACATGTCCCTGTTTTAAGTAGTTGCACAGAAGTCCATACAGGAATAAAGACATTTCTGCACAGGATAGGGTTACTTATTTTAGGTCAAAGCAATCCCAAATGAATTTTATTTGTGAATAGCCTGGTAGATTTACATTTCAGTTTCTATTTCATATTGTTAATTATTTTCTTGAAGACTGGTTCATCTTCATTGATTAATCCAAGTTTTAGTTTTTTGACTCGCAAACAGAACATTAACGCAAAACTTAGAAATTCCTTTTGCTAACAAGGATGTACAGCACTATACACTGATTTGCATCATATTCATTCAGAGGTGATGGTGCTGTTGCTTAATCTTGTGCAGATTTGAGATCTGAATGCAATTAGAGATCAAATTCATAAAGAATGCAAAGGTAAATTGCAGCTGGGCAATTACAGGAGCAATTCTCTATCTAGAAGCTAATGAATACTGGTAATGGACTGTGTAGGTAATAGAAATGTATTTAGTTCCAATAGTCAGGACTTTCCATGAAATATGTTATTCCAAAGTGTTAAACACGGGACCTGATTTTTTCCATGGAAGAATTCCTACATCTCTGAGAAGTCAGATGTTTCCAAAGGTTTTAGTCTTTGGGCACTAATAATAATAATAATAATAATAATAATAATAATAATAATAATAATAATAATAATAATAATAATAATAATCCAGAGGAGTGAGGTGCATGTTGCAGTGTGCTGTGACTGCCCTCTTGGGATCTCTGTGGGCTTCTCTCTGAAGTACTGAGGGCTTCAAATGGAGACCTCCACTGCCATGGTGACTTCTGCATCACTGACACTTGGATAAATAGATTCAGAATAGCACTTGAAACCCAGAGGAAAGATTCTTCAAGTCTCAGAATCAGGAACTGTGCTTTGCATGTGTTCTGCCTGTGCTTCTGGTTTTGTTTGCTGGGTTTTTTTCCCCATCATATTCTCAGCTTTGGGGAACGCACTCTCTTATTGGTGCTGATAAAGCCAGTGTGCTACATGTGAGCTATATTTCTTCTCCAGCAGCATGAAAGGATGTGATTACTGAGGCCCTTAATGCTCTTTCTTATACTGTGAGCTGTGAGGGAGCAGGCACTGGTGCCTTCAGGGTTGCATGAGAAAGGATTTGAGAGGCAGTGGACCAATGTAGCACTTGATCCCAGGAAGCCTGGTTAATGCTTGAAGAGGAATGCTTGTGTGCTGGCACCCTCCTTTTCCTTCACACAAGCGTCAGGCACACTGGCAAGTGCAGCCACAGTGGTGCATGAGTGGGATTTGTTCACAACACCCATTGATTGTCTTTCAGCACACTACTGCCTCTTTATTTAGTCATTTGCTGCAAAATTCAGGAAAAAATTGCCACTTTAGGAGTGGCTCCATATAAAGTTTGACGGATTATATAGGGCTTGATAAAGGGAATCGCCATTTTTAAAATAGTTATGTCTAATTTGTGAATGCCAGATCACTGTTTCCTACTTTTTAGCATTCTTTGCCAATGTAGAAGTCAGTTTTACTTTAGTTAGAAAATGCCTCTATAATAAAATATACTTGTTCCATATTAGCATTAATTCGGTGCTTTGGGATGCAGTGGTTGTTTCAGCAGCTCAGAAATATAGATACTTACACAGATTCCTTTTTTCTTGTGTAACTAAGAAAATTCAGTGCTTTCAGTGGTTTTTTTTAATCTTGTCAAAATCTTTGGGGTTTTCATGGCCCAGTAAAGGCTGTTGTTTAAGGAGATAGATTATAAGATTTCCCTATGAAAATGTATTTATCCTGTGTTTTGCTCTGAGGGAGAATTCATTGAGCACAGCAAAATGTCTCATTTTACTTCCTGTCAAGAGCAGCCACAGATTTGCACTTAGATCCATCTCTAAAAATTTCTGCTGTGTGATTTTGATGTGATAAATTACTGATTTTTATATACAGGGCCTTTATGAAAGTCATGCTTTGTGATCTGCTCTTATGAAAAGTAGAAACTAGGTTAGCCAGAAGTGCAAAACAGAATAAAAATTATGGGAGAGAATATTCCGCAATTGCTTTTAACAAAAATAACAACTTCTCTCTTTACATTACAAAAGAACTTTAATAAGTGCTATTTCAGAGAGGTGAGCAGTCAAGCAGTAATCCAGACTTCAGAAATGGCCAGAAAGTGTCATACACTATTGATTAGGCCACAGTGGGACACCAGCAATGCCCATGTTTCTAGGGCAACTTGCTACTTCCTGCTAATTCCTTTTGGATTTGGAAAGTGCCAGGAAATTAGAGAACATCAGTTATATTCATTGGAGACTGGATCTAAAGCCCAGTGGAGTCAACAGGAGTAGTGCCATTCACCAGAGCACACTGTGGGAGAGACCCGGCCATGGTGAACTGTATCATATTTAACTGGGGCACTTCTGGGGTATGTGTGGGTAACAGACCCACTCCACAGCAAAAATGTGTTTATTGTCATAGTCAAAATGGTGTTTGTCTCTTGGAGATGGTGCTCTGCAGGGCCAAGGGCTGGGCTTGATGATCCTGATGGGTCCCTGCCAACTCCGTTTGTTCTGTGATTCTGCAGTGAGGGAGGTTCTGGGTGTGCGGTTTACACAGAAGTGTATCACTGATGTCTCTCCGGCTTTTTCTGCCCTTTGTTTCCTCTGCAGGACTCTGGAGTTGATATTGGTGATATTTCAGAGAGGAAGGCCCTAAGGAGGAAGCTCCAGTGCAAGACCTTTAGGTGGTATCTTGTCAGTGTGTATCCAGAAATGAGAATGTACTCAGATACCATCGCCTATGGGGTGGTAAGGATCCTGTTTACATTTCCCTTTGTACAAACATGGGGGAAAAAGGTGTAATAGTGGAAGTAATTAATGAAGACAATGCCTGACTCAAGTAAAAGAATCAGATCAATTTAGAGTCATAAGTTAAATAATATGGTTAGTTGACAGAGACAGCTGCTCTGCTGTCATTTGTGCTGAGATGTCCTGAACATTACCTTCCTCCCTGGTTGTTTGTTGTTTGTTTGTTTGCTTCATGGCTTGCCTTCCACACAGAAATACTCAAGGTGTGATTTTGCAGACACATTGGAGCTGGCAGGTTTGTGGCAGCAGGGGAATTCACAAAATAGACTCGGTATTTCAACTGCAACCTTGTTAAGATTGTAGCCAGATCTTAATTTAGAATCATGGAGTCATTTAGGATGGAAAGACCTTTAATATTATCAAATCCAACTGTTAAGGGCTGATGCTTTCTCTTACTAGATTTAGCCATTCAAGGGAAATGCTGATCCACCCCAGAACAGGTATCACAATCCAAGACGAACATTCCAAGTTGACCAAATCTCACATACCTAACCCATGTAGAGAGCACCGCTAGAGAGGTTCCAGAATCACGTTGCATCCAGCAGAAAGGGCAGCTAAATCCATGCATTGTGGGCTCATCATTCCTTGTGGGACAGTAGTGCCCTTGTCTGTGTTGCAATCAAGCTTGAGTTGCATGGTGCTAATTAGGGCAGAAGCAATTCTTGCCCCTCAGACACTGACAGGGCCCCAAACAGAGAGAGCAGGTGTGCATGGCATGGAAGATGAGCAGAGTAAATTAAAACAGGCCCATAATAAGGGAGTAGACCAAGGATGTAGGTCTACAACGTGAAAATGACCTTTTCACATTCTCTTCCACTGTCATTTTCACAAAAATTGATTCCTTTGAATTAGTTTTTTTTCTTTTTGTAAGACAATCCTAATTAGAAAATGTGAGAGCAGATGATGCAAGTGAAAGGTTTGTCTTCAGAAAACTGAGCTGTGCAGTGGGCCAGTCTGGCTCTGGAAGGGCCCTGAGGGTGCCGCAGAGCAGCTGCCGTGTTTCGGCAAATGAAGGGATGCTACGTCTTGTGAAGTTCCATGGCCCCTGTGATAATAGCTTAAAATAACCATGCTGGCTTTTCATACAGGCACACAAGAAAAGCACTTCCAGCAAAGGTTTAGGTCATTGCTAAATGAATGACTTAATGGTTACCTCCCAAATTAGTTCAGAACAATGCCAAAATCCCACCTGTGTGCGAGGAGCCTCTGCCACACGCCATGGAATTGCCCTCAGTGATGCTGTGATCCAATAAAGTGGGGAATATCCTGAGGAAGAAGGAGGCATAGCAGCTAAGTAGTGCATGGTTCTGCTTGTAGGTGGCTCTGGACAAAAAATCTTTTCAGGTGGAAGTGATACAATATAAATAAAAGATGGGTTGTGGACGAGCTAAAGTACTCATCTTAGGATCATCTGCACATTGTGCAAGTCAAAAGGAAAATCATTAACAGTGGTTTTATACTCTGCTGAGAGATTTTCATCAACCAGAAAGAGTAAGAAGAGTTTTTTACAGAAATACTGAGCACAGTGGTCAGCCTGGAGAACAGAAGGCTTCAGGGAGACCTTAGAGCAACCTTCCAGTACCTAAAGAGGGCTAAAGGGAGCTGGAGAGGGACTTTTCACAAGGATGTATAGTGATAGGACAAGAGGGAATGGCATTAAACTGAACAAAGGCAGGGTTAAATTAGATATTTGAAAGAAATTCTTTAAGGGTGGTGAGGCACTGGAAGAGGTTGCCCAGAGAGATAATGAACTCTTTGTCCCTGGAGATGTTTGAGAGCAGGGTGGATGGGTCTTTGAGTAACCTGGTCTAGTGGAAGGGGGTTGGAATGAGATAAGCTTTAATGTGTCTTCTGACCTGTTTACAACACAGGTGTCTGCTAGGGATGGCAGAAAGCCTCCCTTGGAATGGAAAATGCAAACCCCCTCCCTCCCTCCCTCCCTCTGAATTACTATAATTTTGAAATTAAAGGGGCTCTCAGGCAAAGATATGGGAATAGGAATAACAGTTCTTTACTATTATCTATATCAAGGCAAAACAAAACAATAACTGTGGCCTTAACAACAAACAGAACCAGGGAGCCAGTACCAGTCTCCTTGACTGCAGGCACTCTCCCCTTTGTTGTTCACAGCCAGCAGGAATGTGAGAAATAGATACTCACTTTTCATAGTTTAGGAAGGCTTATTAAACCTTATCAAAAGTACCACAGAAGACTGAGTAAAGAAAAAAGGTTACGGTGCTGGGAGCAAAAGATTTTTCCCCGCCATGTGCTCAGCCCCCTCACAATGGAGGTTTTCCCTTTTTAACCCTTTAACACCTGCCAAAGTTCTGTCCATCTACCCCTTCTTTGCTGTCCAGTGGTGGAGATCTCTTCCTCAAATCCTGATTGGAGATCAGGTGTCCCATAGTGATGACAAGCCAGCCCTCCCAGATGTCCCAACTCCAGCTGCCCCCTGATAAGGGGGTACAGCAGAACTATAAATCTATCAAACTTTTCTTAGCCTATGTACATGCTAGTTGTCCATTAATTGTGAGAGCAAATCATTGCATTACTCATCTATCACAGGAATGAGCAGAAATCTTGGGCTGGTGGGCGAGGAGGATCAGCAGTTTGGCGGAAGGTGGAACTGCAGGGACATGTGGGCCAGGCTCAGGGAGCGGCTGCGGCGTGCAGAAATCCACAGCAGTGCCCAACAAACAGCAGGCAGTCCTGGTTTAGGGCAAATCTGGGAGAAAACCTCCAGAAGGGGCCCCTCCAGAAAGCAAACCCACATGTGCCCTCCCCCCAGCCGGGTCGGGAAGGATTCCTCAGAGAGAAGTGGAAAGAACCTGTTTATTTAACAGGCACAGCACCCCCAGCACACAAAATGAACAATACCAGGTGACACCACTCTGTCACCACTCTGACAAAGATGACAACTTCAGAAAGTCTCTCTTGGGGGTGGTTGCTCTGTTATCAGTCCCTCCTGTGCTGGGGCAGCTGCTGCAGCCACAAGATGCAAACTCTCGGTGTTTCCCAGGTCCCAGTCCGGAGCAGGTTCAAATAGGCCCAAAAAAGGGAAAGGAGAAACAGTCCAGGGAAAAATTCGGATGGCTTAGCTAAGCTAACTGAGCAGAAGCAAAAAGCAAGAGCTAAGCAGAAGTAAGAGCAAGAGCAAAGTGAAAAGCCAAGCAAAAAGCAAAAGCAGCACCATGCACTGCCCTGTCTGTGTGTCTCACCAGCCATAGGGGAGTGGCTGATAGCAAAACCAAAACAAAACATTCGCTCTTCAGAGCCAGCCTTGAAGGCACAGAACATGATATCCAGCATGAACAGAACACAGGAATGGGGATACAGCATCACAACATCACCCTAGGACAAGGGACAGCGGGACAGCAGTGGCCCAGCTCCGAGCAGGGCGGGGAGAGGCGAGGTTTGGCATTCCTGGGGCACACGAGGTTCGGCATTCCCGGGGCACACGAGGTTCGGCATGCCTGGGGCACACGAGGTTCGGCATTCCCGGGGCACATGAGGTTCGGCATTCCCGGGGCACACGAGGTTCGGCATGCCTGGGGCACACGAGGTTCGGCATTCCCGGGGCACACGAGGTTCAGGATTCCCGGGGCACACGAGGTTCGGCATTCCCGGGGCACACGAGGTTCAGGATTCCCGGGGCACACGAGGTTCGGCATTCCCGGGGCACACGAGGTTCGGCATTCCCGGGGCACACGAGGTTTGGCATTCCTGGGGCACACCAGCAGATGGTGATCGGTCCCTCAGAGCTGAGCTCAGCAGTGCTGGTGAGTTCTCCTCGCAGTTAGCAATAGCCTGGCCATCCTCTCCTGATGCCAAAGAGCAAGACAAGAGCTGCCCCCAAGCCTGTCTCTTTTCACCTGCCCCCATTCTCGTGTGTGAAAAACACCAATCACTTGTTTTTAAAATTTTAAAAGTTTAATAGTAATAAAATGGTTATAAAAATAGCAATATAATTAGAGTAATAATAATTTGGACAATTTGAATTAGGACAATAAGAGACAGAAAGGACAAAGAGTTACGGACAGTCAAGGTACTTTTTCTAGGCAAAATAAGCCTGAAAATGGACCCATGTCAACAGAGGATTAACCCTTAAAAGCAACAGCCTGTTGCATATTCATACACCTCATCCATGATGCATAAATTCCATTCAAACACAGGATTCTGTCTGGGCAGTGTCAGCTTCTTCCTCTGAATCCTGACGGCATCATCCTGCCCGAGTGAGGCAGGAAGAATTTCGTTTCTCCTGATAATGGAGCAATAAATTCTCTTTCTCTGAAAGATTCAGGTGCCCTGTGGCTGCAATCTCACTGCCAGTCCTCTGTTTAAAAAAAGTATCTTACATAGCATAGATTCTATTTTAACAATATGTTATAACCTAAAACTATATTTAACACAGTACTTAAGAGAATTAATACAGCATCACTTTCTAACATAAGACATATAATATTCTTTTTAATATTTGCAAAAAGCCAATCATAAAATAGGCATTTTTCACATCGTGGTGTCTCTGCCTGCCCCCCAGAGAAACTCCCCAAAACCAAAGGAGTTCCTCTCCAGCACCCAGCCATCAGTGCTTCTTGGGGAAGCTTGGCTTCAGCAACTCAGTGGGAAGAAATTCCACAAGTAACAAGGAAAGAACAGAAGAAACCCAACCCCCAGCACAACCCAAGCCATTCTATGATCCTGTGATTTAGGTACTGCCCAATAACGCACACCATCATCATCAGCTGAGAGAGATGGGAGGAACAGGTCCTGTTTGTACCATCACAAAGGAAGTAGTGAACAACTCTGACAACAGATAAAGAAGGCACATATTGTGAAATACACAGCTTACTGTTGTATGAAATACTGTTGTATGACACAAGATTAGATGCCCCTATCCTTCTAGTAAAAGAATCACTTGGATGTCTGATCTTTTCTGTCTGCTTTGCTGTTTGCTTGCACATCTTACACCAGAGAAAGGTGTGATATTTCAAGGCAAGTCAGCTGCTTTCTGATTCTCTAAATGCTTCATTTTTTTTTTTAGAAAATAGAGATACTGCTACTATAGCATTATCATCAATTTAAAAAAATCATAGTAATTGAAAAAGCTGTGAGAATGGGAGTAAAGGCTAGGATACAGGCACCTACAGGGACACCCCACATATTTATTTCCTGAATCCTACATTTCCTCGTGTTCTGTGAGAGTTAGGAAAATGGGTGCAGCATTCAGGTCTAGCTTATGCTGTGGAATATAGCTAGGGTTGGGATTGGTGGCAGAGTAAATATTTGGAAAGCAAACTTCTTTCTAAATTGTGCAGTACCCTCCTATTTAGAGGAAAGCAATGTCACTGGGCCAAAAGCTGTTGTATTCAGTGTAACAGTCATTATTTGTGGGTTTCAGCACAGGGATTGTCTGTTATATTTTGTATTGTTTTTAAAATTAAGTCTTGGTAGGCCAAAATTGCATTACTCAGGTTAATTGTTGGTTGCCACAAAGCCACTAGATTTTGTGAAGTGATTGTTCCTGAGAATCTGGGCCTCAGATTTTGAAACAGCATTATTAGTTAACAGCTCAGTGGCTGTTTTGTTTCTGGTTTTTTGCTTCCTTTATTATGGGGATTGTTGTGGAAAAGCTTATAACGTTCACACCAGGATAAGCATTAGGATTGGAGTTGATGGAAGAAGTTTTGAAAGCACAGAGGTAGTGTTATAGATGGGTAATGCGATGGCTGGCTCTCCCAATTAAGGGATTAATACTGTGTGCATGTTAAGAGAAGTTTTAGTGGTGTAGAGTTATGTTATTGTGGTATGTTCTCCCCATATGCTCTTTCCCCTCCTCCTTGTATTGCTGTCACTGGATGGCCTGGGTAGCCGGGCATTTGGAGGGGAGGGCAGGCTAGGTACTGGGAGGCACAGCATGGCAACACCTGACCTCCTGTCAAATTGCAGGTGTTGGGAAAATTAATCCACAAACACCAGAGGTTTATGTCCAAAAAGGAGACAGAGTCCTTTTACTTTATTCGAACAAAGGGAGAGGCCACAGGGCATTCCCCTGGGATCTTTCAAATTTTTGGAGGATGCAGCCTCCCTTTTTATCCTAATTTCCTGGCTGCATTTCCCTTTGTTATACATGATCAAATCGGGAGCCAAATGTATAAGAAAATTTAGCAATGATTTATTAGATTGTCAGCAAAACAGAATTTCGATCAGAAAAAAAACCACCTCAGCCAAGGGCAGCGTCAGCCCCGGGACTGGCGCTGGGTGAACCTGGATCCGACCACCAAAATGTCAGAGTCTCCCCTTTGGTTCACACCGGCTGCTTCACGCAGCGAGCTTTTATATGGTTTATTCTGGCTGAGGCAGAAATGACCCAGTGTTCCTTTGTGTCCCTTCACGTGCAGAACTGGGTCCAGACATGTGCAGGGGTAGACAAAGTCCAGTTCCAGGTGTCTGGATGTTGTCAGAGCACTCCGGAGAAGTCGGCACCGGTGCTCAGTGCAGTAGATGCAATCTTGGAGGTGCAGATCTCTCTTGCATTCCAGGGAAGTGGTGCTCAGTGCAGTAGATGCAATCTTGGAGGTGCAGATCTCTCTTGCATTCCAGGGAAGTGGTGCTCAGTGCAGTAGATGCAATCTTGGAGGTGCAGATCTCTCTTGCATTCCAGGGAAGTGGTGCTCAGTGCAGTAGATGCAATCTTGGAGGTGCGGATCTCTCTTGCATTCCAGGCAAGTCCCCGATCACCCCGCTCAGGAAGGTTCCATTCATACGTTAACAGACTCGATATTATCTTAACAGTTGTCCAGAACTAACTGATTAAAAATAAGACTCTGCTCCCGGCTGGGGTGGTCAAAAGACATAGCTTGGATTTTGCAATATTTTATACATTAATAGCATGAATTATCTCTACCATATACAAACCTTCTCCTATTCCCCATTGGCTGAGGTACTTGAGAGGTTCAGACTTCCCGACATGCCTAAAACCGAAGATTTCCCTCTAATGTACAACCCTGCCTTTTAATTTTTAATTCCTATGGAATTTAGGGGGTTTTCTACCCCATTGTTTCTTTCATCTTTCAATGTCTAATTTCATTTCTCAGCAAACCTAAAGTTTATATGTAAAAGCAAATATCTTTTTCCATTCATCAATCAGTGGAATCCTTCCCATTGTTTCTTTTATCTCCCAGTGCTAGTTTTACCTACCAGCAGCCCCACCGCTTGTTTGGAAAGACAAATCTGCTATTCCTCTCACAGAGAAGCAGTTTCCACCTATGGACAGTGAGGAATTGACTGACAGACTTTGGGAGGGCCAGGGTTACCTGATGGAACACCAGTTGCATAAAGGTGGAGCCAGCCACTTTGTGGGGGAGCACGTGGTGGTTTAGTTCCACACTCCCAGTGCTGTGCTTTCTCATTATTCACTTATTTGTTGTATTTGTTAAGGTTTAATAAACCTTTGAAATTGTAAAGTTTGAGTTTATTTCTCACAGGTAATGATAGACCCAGGCATGAATTAATAAGGTGATACTTATCACTGGTTTGGATAGAGGGGGTGCTTAGACATCTGTTTGTGATTAGAGTCATGGCTATGCTGACATGATGAATAAGAAGTAGAAAGCTTTGAGAGAGAAGATTCTATGTAATGGTCAAGGCTTTAATTTTTGAGAGTAATGCTAGTATTTATACCTAATGCATATTTTCTCTCTAGTGTTGAGATGCATCCTGTCCATTACTGGATTTAGAGTTAGGTTTAGAGATGGAAGTCTTGTAGAGATGAGTTGATGGTTTTGATTTTATTCACTGCCTGGCTTCAGCCTCTGGTTTGCCCACTCTTCTTACATGTAGCTCTAGGCTTCCTTTCTAAAGATATTATTTTGGTTTCCTCAAAAGAGGCCCCTGTGCACAGCTGACAGAGCTGCCCAGCTAATTACAGGTGGTTCAAACCACATCTCCCCTCCATCAGGCAGTTGTGTCCTGTTCTCTGAGCCACCTAACACCACTGAACACCTTTATGCACATCCATGGGTATGCAGTGCACATCTTTGTCCTCACACTCTGGACAGACCTCCCTGCTATCTGTGCTCATGAATTTAGCACCTCACTCTTAGGAAATTCTGTCTTAGCATAGCCTAGGTTTCTCCCAGGGCTTTGTGCTGACCAGGGCCAAGTACTTTGCAGTCTGCTCATTGCTGTGCATGGGTTAGCCCAGAATAATCAGGGGAGCTGGTGCATAACAATTGCCCTGAAGTCTCCAGATGTCAGCTGAAAAAAGCAGTTTTTAGAATTGCTTCCAGAAATCAGAAGATTCTCATAGAGATTCTTACAAGCTATTTAATACCTCATCTATCTTGCTCAGCAGGATATATTCAGGTTCTCTCTATAGTGTGTACCAGAGACTAAATATTTTTAAAACATTTATCAAAAAATTACTGCTATCTCTGAAGGCTTTTTGAAATATACCCTGCCTGAAACTTTGTGTAACATTATTGAAATCAGTGGTGCTAGATTATCTGCAAGGAAGAATTTAGTCTAGATGCTTTCTCTTCAAGATCTTCACTGTAACATATTTTAATTTTGCATATTTCCTTCCTCAACTACATACAATTTATATTCTCAAAGAAAAGAAAGTAATCACACCATCTTTTTCTCATATAAAACTTGCTTGATTTCTTTTTCTTTCTGTTCGTTTTAGCTGCAGAATTCCCTGAAAAGTGATTTGTGCCTTGATCAAGGGCCAGACACAGAGAATATCCCAATCATGTATATCTGCCACGGAATGACACCACAGGTTAGTTTGTCTAATGATCTCTAATTTTGCTGCTGCTGTTAGCAGATTGTGTGGGAGGAACCACCTTGTACCTGTCACTGTTTTCCTGCAACAAACCCTTGGTAAGATGTTTAGTAGCTCTTTTAAATAGAGGCAGCATTATTCCTGCTGTAGATTGAGAAGCAATGGTATAATAATGCTTTGACAAGGAAGTTGATTTATTAATTTTGAAAGAATTTAAGGAATATGAGAGTCAGCACTGACCTAGATTTGCTGATAAAAGCTTTCATTTCTGATCCTTAACTGTGCATATGTCATATGAATGAAGCAATGCATTTTAAAACATTTTGCATGCATGCATAGTATACTCAGAGTTTATTTAGGGATTCTCTGAAGATGCCTGCTTTTTTACTTCATTTACTGTGTCATTTCCATAAATGTGAAATGCAGAGCCACCTTCTTCACACCATACAGCTGTGTCAAATTCCAAACCCTGCTCTTGTGAAAACCCCTCCTATAAATCTCCTTTTTTTCTTTCTCTGCTCTTGTCCTGCTACTGTAATATGTGCCAAAGACTCAAATTACCAAAACCTTTCCATTTTCCTACATAACAGCTGGATTTATTGCCTTGGCAGACAAGAGGGTTAAGACCTGTGTCTCCCCAGCTAAACACATGGGCTTAAGTGAAAGGGTTTTGAGGCAAATCTTGACAGGAAAAATAATGTTGCATGGCCTCAAACATGGTTTTCAAAGACAGATGAGCAGATTACTTAAACTTAAAAGTAATATATGCAAAAATGATGTAAAGGAAATGTGGGAGTGACCAGAGAAACTGAAAAATCCCTCCAGTTTGAATGATTTTTCTACATGACTACGCTTTATATTTGCTTTCTTGGGAGGATCCCATAACACTCCACCCTGTGGAGTAATGGAATGTAGTTGTACCCAGGAGTTGTCAGTTACTGATCTGACTATGCAGCAGACGAATCCTCACAGTATCTCAGGAATAAACAGAGAGCAGCAGGGTGGCCTTGTCCCCTGTGCCTCACAGTGAACTGGGAGCATGGGCTGGGTGAGCTGCAGATTGATTCTCTACTGCCCTGCCCAGCTGCACATGCTGCAGCTCTCTTCTGCACTGGCTTCCTTCACCAAGAGCCTTTCAGATTGATCACTAGTGACATTGTGCTGCAGTAGATTATGGATGATGAAGCCAGAAATATGTGAAAATCCCATCCATCAGCCTCACTCACTGCATGGGCTGTGCCTTATTTGTCACATAATGATGTGGAAGCCACTGTTTGCCTGCAGGAGCTGTGCAAGACAGTCCTCAGTGTTTGCAAAGGAGCTGTGCACTTCACCCCTGGGCCAGAGCCTTTATTCCTCATCTCCTGGCAGGGCACCCTAACTCTTGTGGCACCTCATCTGTGAGAACACACTGCAGGCATGCCTGTAAATTCCAGTTAGAAACTTTAATTATAGTTGAGAGACAAAGAACAAAAGCAAAAGTCACTTCAATTAGCACAGTTCAGTATTCACCAGATAAAGAACTACCTTTGAATGTCAGCTCAAGTTCTGTACAAATGAGATAGCAGCACACAAATGACCGAGGAGAAAGAGACAAGGGGAACTTTTCTAGAGCACACTCTGCTCCTTCATAATTAAAATGCCGTGTCTCCTCCCCATTACTACGTATTTCATTTTGTAACTACTGTTAACAACAACATCCAGAAGAGCCCATACTTGAGTAAGATCCCAGTAATGACTGAGAACTTTTTCAAAAGAGAATTAGACTTTTTCTGTGTTAGGGATTATGGTATTAAGAGGGAAAGAACTAACATCACTCAGCATACTCCTATGAGATTTCCACTGCAATGTTGCATCTCTTGCTTAGGCTGAGCTGCAGCCCAGCCATGTACTTTTTCTATTATATGTTGGAAATATTTGTATAAATATTCCTTTTAATCTTAGTGATCTTGCCAATAGCACAAAAGATACTGGTAAGATGTTCATTTTATTCTAGTAGTGGGAAATGCTGTTATTTTTCCTACCTGGCAGTCCTTACAAAAACAGATTAGTGCCCTGATTCAGGACTGGCTGTTTGAGTGTTTGGGTGATGCTGTTCTTAGCTCAGATGCAAAGTTTTTCTGTTGTAGCTATTCCATTTACAGTTTTATTGCTGCCACCACTTGGCACACTTGCATCTAGATGGGCAAGAATATATCTGACTGCCAGGAACCACGCCCTCATATGCATGAAAGTTGCTATTATTGGTTACTACTACAGCCTCTCTTCTAACTTGGATAACTTCTTTTTTTTCCTCCACTAACTGCTTTCAGATGTTTTTGAATTCTCATCTTTTTGCATGAGAAGTGGCTTAGATAAGGTGTTTGACATCAAGGAATTGTTTTACAATCATAGGTACTGTTTCCTTTTAATATGCTTTATATAGGAAAGAAATCATCAAAGTCAGTAAAAAGGGAACTGCATACCTGATATTAAAATTCCATGCTTGTTCTTTTTTTCTAGACAGTATCAAAACATCACGTATAGCTTCATAATTAAAAGCAGTAGAAAATATCCTAAAATATTGCAATTAAATGATCAGCAGTGTATTTTCCTGTGGTGTTTCTGTTTCGTTTTAAATAGAATCAGGATTAGTGATGCTAAGACTTCTGTGATTCAGATTTCCAAACCTTTCCACAGTCCACTCTGTGTCTACTGTCAGTAGCATTGGCATATTCACAGTTCATTCCTGCAAGTATCTTGGAATGCTTTATAACTGTGTTTACTTCATACTTCTATTCTACAGATAAACTGATGCAAATCTTATGTGTGGTTAAGTACTAAGATGGAATAGAAAATCAAAATATAATCTGTCCATTTCTGTATCCTCTGATACTGCTAATGTGAAAGAATTCCTCACAGCAGGGTGTTTGGCTTGGCCTGAAAAGACAGAAGGTATTTGAAACACTCCAGTCTGTGCTTAGGTGTGTTTCCTACCCTCCCTTTGTGTTCAGAGGTGCCTTCTGTGGCAGCTGTATTTGGTCCCGGTCCCCAGGAGCCTGGACACTTCGGGAGTTACGGTACCATTCACTGAGGGGAGCACCTTGAATGCTTGACTGGTGGAAAAAACAAAAAGGGTCATGATCCTGCAATGCACTCACATGAATTGAAGGGAAGAATTGCTATTCCTTTACATTTGGTGAGAATGAATTCATTACAAAATGCTGCCCAGATAATTAGAGTTTCTGTTGAGAGGATCCTTGTCCAAGTGGTGCCATCTGAACATGGCTAAGTAGCTCATCCTCCCAGTTCTTTTGCTGAAGAATATTTCTCCCTAAGCATCACATCTTTCCATTCCTGCCTTTGGACAGTCTCTGCCCAAACCAGCACTGTAATTTCTGCTCCATCTGTACAGCTGCACAGAGTGTTGGCATAACTCCCCAACTCATCTGCAGGAACATCACCATCACACCTCCAGCCACCACAGTGCCAGGAGGCAGCTGTTAGATGTGCACAGACCAAGGTCATCAGGTGGTTTAGGTACCTCTGATGTGCTGCTGGCCACTGTAAGGTATAGTAGAGGAAATGTACTTGAATATCTGTATAGAGGCTTTGCCCCAGAGGTCCCTGTTGTCCTTGATGGGCTGCAGCTGCCATGTCCTTAACTGGGCTGCAGCTGTGACCAATGAAGAGAACTGGGATAAAAGGGGGTGGGTTGGCCAGTCAGGGAGAGCCTTGGAGGAGCCCTGAACTGGGAGAGAACAACAGGCAGCAGAAGGAGTCAGTGAAGATCTGCAGCCATGAGAACACACCAAGGAGGTATGGACTTCAGAAGTCTGATGATATCATTATGGGACTCTAGAGAAATAATAGAACAACAACAGTCAGGGGCTTCCAGTGGCTGTGTCAGCCTGCCACATCAAGCCTCTCCTGTAGTGCAGTTGCTTGGCACAGCTGGACACAACCTGGCTTCTGCAACTGTTGAAACATCCAAAAAAGTAAATGCAACATGGTAAAGTATCTAACTACAGGAGTTAAACCAGGCTCCTAATACACTGTTTAGTGAGGGTAGAAATCATGTTGCTCTAATCACATAAGATCAGCTCAGAGGGAAAACACAGCATCTTCCCATCAGAGTGATGATTGAGGGAATCAGGAAAACTGGGAGATGGGGTGGCAGTGAGAGGAGATAAATGTGAAGGCAGAAGAACACTTTGGGCAAAACAGTAACTAAAACCAAGTTCTGTGAGTCTCTGGGGGTTTTGCTGAGTTTTTTGGGTTTTTTTTTATGTGGTTCATATAGAAGAGGATAAAGGTAGTGGTTTAATTCCTGAACTTGTTAAAGTAAAGCAACAATTCAGTCCTACATTTAGGTCTTAGAAGATGTATTTCCTGCTGTGTCCCTGTTCTGCATGGAAAAGATGGTTGTTGTAGTTGCAGTAAGTACATGCCCCAGGAATAAGAGCAGTTGTCTGTGATACGCTGTATCTGTTCACTCATCCATTCTTCTAAGTAAGAAGGAAATGCTCATCTTAGAGAATGGGTAAGAGCTCTTTTATGATAGCAGATCTATTTAATATTTTACAGTAGAGGTACTGGTGCAATTTTCCATATATTAGAAGATGTGCTGAAAAGATAGAGAGGCATAAGTTGACCTTTAATGGGAGGAAAAATTTCAAATGCTGATCAGAAGCAATATCAGAAGGGTACTCAGAAGATGCTATCAAAGACATTCAGTTCCTCAGCTTTTGCCGAGTAAAGCAGGATTTCCATAGAGATAATAGAAACTTCAACTGGCAAAAAAATCTGATGGAATTTACCTGGACTTGATAAACTCAGCTTTCATCACATTACTGCAGAAAAGAATAAGGCATTGTGTCAGCAAAAAAATAGTAGTGAGGGAGCTTGTGGAGTGCTCAGAGCACCACCCTGGGACGACAGGGGATGCTCCTGTGGAGAGACAGTGGGATTATTCAATTAATCAATTAATAGATCTGTTCCCCTCTGTTGGACCACATGGCTTACACTGGGGACTTTCTCACTGCGTGATGTCTTTGGGAGGATTTTTATTTCTTGCTTTTAAGAAAAACTGGTTAGTTGATGATGCTGTAGTGTCGTGAGCCACCGGCCCATTGGCGGCCGAGCGAGAGGCAGCGGTGCCACGACCTTCCAGGACAATCCAGCAACGGAGCCGCTCGCTCGGGGGCACAGGAACACACACACACCAGCACTGGCACAGCATCACAGGCACACACCAGCACTCACACACCATTACAGGCACAGGCACACCCCATCACTGCAGCACACACACCCCATCACTGCAGCATACACACACCATCACTGCAGCACACACCAGCACAGGCACACACCATCACTGCAGCACTCACACTATCACAGGCACACACCAACACTCACACACACACACACACCCCATCACTGCAGCACACACACCATCACTGTAGCACTCACACTATCACAGGCACACACCATCACTGCAGCACTCACACTATCACAGGCACACACCATCACTGCAGCACACACACACCATCACTGCAGCACACACACCATCACAGGCACAGGCACACACCATCACTCTCACACACTATCACTCTCACACACACCATCACTCACACACACACACACACACACACCCCATCACTGCAGCACACACACCATCACAGGCACACACCATCACTCTCACACACTATCACTCACACACCCTATCACTCACACACCCCCACTCCAGCACATGCTTCCAGCAGCTCTTGTAGGATCAGTAATGGCAAAGAAGTGGGAAGGCTCTTTTGAGTTTTGAGGAGCTTTATTCCAGCCATGCACGGACGGGGCCAGGCACAAAAACAAAAGGACAGCGCGGGCTCCAGGGTTGCAAATGGGGGCCGCGGCGGAGCACAGCATCAGGGCCAATGGGCTGAGGGCTCAGGGCACTACAGGGGCGGGACAAGGGGTGGCAGCCAATAGGGTAAAGGGGCGGGACACTGCAGCAGAAGGGGCCAATGGGTAAGCAGGGACGGCAGAACATTCTAGGGCAAATGCATATAAGGAAAAAGGGGCGTAGAGGCCAGCGGGCCAACCAGGGAGGCAGAACTGGGGTACATTTGCATATACAACAAAGCATCCTGGGAGAGGCTCTGCTCAGTTGCCTTGAACAGGGGAGATTTTTCCAATTTGGGGTCTGTCCTTCCAAGGAACCGTCACGGACCCTTTGTGTGTAGGGCCACCGGTCTCCACAACGTACGTAACAGAAGGTTCCTCACAGATTTTATTTTAATAATTTATAAAGTGTTTTCACTTTGTGTTTTGTGTGTCATGTTATCATTACCTTGCCTGTTTTCTGTATTGCTTAGGTGTTGCATTTGCCTTTCAGCCTTTGGGTTATTCTCTTCATCTTGAATTCTGTTGCCTTTCTGTATGACTAAATCCATCTTTATCATCTTTCTTGGATGTCTTGTCCACAGTTGCTATGTCTGTTATTGGTATGGAAGGAGAGGAGCATATATCTGCTGTCTTTATAGTTTGACCAGAAGCAATTTATTCAGCATTTTGTTAAATAGGTGAGGCTGGTGCAGGAAGAAGGCAAATAGAATATAAAACTGACTTCCAGGCTATGTAATGCCCTCTTTTGATAGGTTTTTTGAATTTTATATTATTCAAATAATTATTATTGAGCTTCTCATGGTCACTGTAAGAGCTTTCTTCCCTAGTTTACATTTTAAGGCAATTTGCCCAGAATATCTGTAATAAAAAAACTCCTGCATTGAAAATGTAATTGAAACAAACTGTTGAGAGCAACTGCAGTGCCTAAGAATTTAAAATTATCAGAGCATTTCAAGCTCTCTTGTACTTTTTTAATTTAGAAGAGATTAGAGTTGTTGCCCTGAATATTATACAGCAGTTTAGAACTGTTCTCATCTAGGAAATAAAAATGCACGTACATTTCCAGGCTTTTTCTTTTTTTTCTTATGCTATGCTATAACAAGTGATTTTTTTGTAAGGCTAGTTTTGGTCAAATTGATCTCAACAGGTTAAAATATCGTAAAATGTGGAGGTGAAATATTGATGGGCTGCTAGATGGGAAGCCTGATGCTAGATTTTGGATTTGGATTGAGAGCTGTGGGCTGGTGCTGAAGGGCTTTGAAGCCCACATCCCCAAATACTCAAGGTGTCATGGTTTTGGGGCTGCTGCCACTTTGTGCAGTGCTTGGTTGCTGCCCTGATCTTGGGGCCCAGAGCTGCCCCCTCCGAGCTCTCCCTCAGCCTCTTTGCAAATGAGCATTTCTTGTATGAGATGATGTAATACAACCATAAAGGAAGGGAAGGGCTTTCCTTTGCTAATTGGGAAATGGTTTTATTTCACACTCTTGGAGAAACAGAGCAGCTGTTTTGGGTACCTGCAGTCCAGTCTCATCATCTAATACTGTGGGAGCATTTCACATTTTGTGAGTGTGTTAATTTGAAATAGGTCAGAGTTAGATATTATGTAGCTATTACTAGAGTTATCCATATTTTAAAGATGTCTCTTCTCATTGCAAATTGGCACTTCAATCAGGAGTTTTTAAAACCAATTGTCGCTTACAGTCCAAATTCAGCATAAAACTAACAGTTGTTGGAGTACGTGTAGAGCGCTTGGAGATGGATGATGTAGTAATTGTGGGATGGCTGTCAATTTAAACGTGCTTTTGATTAATATTACACTGTCTCCTGTCGCTTCATCAGACAGAAATTCTGAAGGTCAGATTTTTGTTTCTCAAATTCTTAACACTATGTTATTAACTATTAGAGAAGGTAGTTAATACAATAGATGGAAAATTCACTTTATAGTTACTTTAGTTTTATTGATAACTTTATTATGTCAGTCCATTAATTGAAGTCATCCACTGGCTCATTTAAAATTCATGGCCCAAATTCAGTTCCCATGAAAGCACATTTAACTCCCTCTGTAATTACATGAGCCATATTACTTCCATAGCCTTCATTCAGATTCTGATCAGCAATTCAGCTTCAGCTTGGGTTCTCCCTGAGATTGTTCTGCACTTACAGAGTGTGGTTATTTGCAGAAATTTTATGGAATGATTGTATCCACAGTGTGTTTCTGTGAATAGGGGATTTTTTTTTTGTCCTGCTGGTTAACCAGCATTTGTCCAATTGGGAAGCACAGAGAATGTCAGAAATTATTTGTTCACATAAAATGTTGATTGAATCTTTATGAGTAACTCTGAAAAAAGAAATCTTGCATTGATTTGGAAGCCAAGGAAGGAGCTGTGTTTGTCAGATAATTTATTTGAAATCAGCAATCAAACTAGCTCTTAGCAAGATTTGAGTTCAGTCTAAACCTGAATACATTTACAGAGTGGATGCATTTTTCCCCAAGAAAATATGGGATAGTAGAGATTTTAATCTAGGGCAGTTTCAAGAGCCAATGGCTAGAAATTAAAGCCAGTTGGATGCCCATTAGGAATGTGGTGCATGTTCTGTCAGAGCAGGTCAGTGGCCATCACAGGAAGTAATTGTTGGCATCATCCAAGCTGACACAACTCTGTAAACTGTAATTTAATACAATACAAATCATTGCACTTAGAGGTAAGCACATGGAAATATGGAGGTTGTGGCATATGGGGGGGCAGAGTGAAAAACTGATTATTCTTTTTGGCTCATGAATCCTCTGACATGTAGGATGTAGCCTGTCACCTCAGCTTCCCTAGTGGCAATTGCAGCTCGGGCTTCTTGGCATTCCAGTTCAGTGAGAGGGTTCAGAAATAACGCTTGCTTGTTACAGTGGATGAATCATGGTGTGCCTTTAAAGAAATTGGGGGGTAGGGGTTTAATGTGTTTTTCTGTATAGCTTTAAAAATAGTTGTTGAATTTCTTGAATTAATTTTCCTTTTCTTTTTTTTGTTTTATTTCTCCTAAAGTGTGATTGCACAAATTATACAGCAATAGCTGTGTTATGCCAGGCCTGTCTGCTCAGCTGGCTGTCCACAAAGGCTCAAAGCAATCAAGTGGAAAAGCTGAGAAAAGCATTTAAGTAATTCTGATGTTACTACAGAATTAACTTTGGGGGGTTTTGGCTGGGAACTGCACTGATTGTGGACATTGGAGCTTTGTTGCTCTTGCTGTATTAAAGACGTAGTGATTTGTTCAGCATGCATATTCCATTTCAGCAGTTATTTTTGGTGCTTTCAAGCTCTCAAATTAGCCTTAAAACTGTGAAGTCTGCATTGACCGACTCACAAATGGCAGTTTGGGAAATTAAAAATGCAGCACAGCTCATGAACTCACTAGTTTTGGTAAAAATAACATGAGGTTTAAATAAATATTTTAAAAAGATAAAACTGAGGTTACTGCATTAAACTTGGAATTTTTTAGATAGTGCTGCTTTGCCTTTGGGATGGAGGTCTGCGACCAAAAGGGCAGGGACAGAACTCGGTATGGAAAAATTAGATCATGGTAAATCAGAGCTGTAAATTTCATGTTGGTTTGGGGATTTAATTTGATCTTCTTTTTTATAGTAACCCAGAACCAAATCCTTAAAATTTTTACTTGTCCTTAAATGGGTTTATGCAAGGAAATCTTCAACTGTCCAAATAGAAATTATCAAATACCATTGCATTAGAGGGATACAGTGTGCTGAAAAGGTTTCCTTTGTTAAATTGTGCCTGCACGTGTTTTCTTTATATGGGACATGTTTTGGGTACCATCTGATCTCAGGGTTGTGTGCTGTCTGCACTGCTGGATCAAATTATCAAATTATTATCAATCTTAATTTAATTTATTTGTGTCCAGTGCAGTCAAAACACTTAGTCCTTTCACCTACTGCATTGAATTAAACATCTCATCAAGTTTAACCTCATTCTTGTTAGCAATTATGAATTTGGGGGTGGGGGTGTTAAGCATTTTTGGAGCATGTTGTTTTTTTCCCCAGCTGGCATTTTGAAATTCAGTATCATAGTAATGAGAGTCACTGTGAGTGTGTGTGTAAAGAGAGCCTGAGACTCTTGGGACCTTCTGGAGCACTCAAGGCACATTTAACCCTCAGCTGTCAAGTGAGCTGCATGTCATTGTGCCAGATGTGTGACGTACGTGGTTAGCCCTCTGAGGGACCGAATTCCCACTTTCAGCACACCTAATGATGCATGGGCACCCATTTCTGGCTTCCAAATATCTTCTAATACCCTATGTCACGTGTTCTCAAGTAAGTTCAATCTGCCCTTGCAGACTCAGCTTGCTGCACATAAATTTGAAGCAATTCTGTAATTTGATCAATATTCCCCGAGATAACGCTGTAGTAAAGGTCACTAAGAAGAAACAACACCACCTACAGATACTGTGTCAGGTTAGATGTTTACTTGAGCTTCTTTGGCACTGTTCAGACTTCTAAACATCAATACTGATTAACTTTTTTTGTTAATTAAACATTTACCTCTTAGGATTCTTCCTGTCCCTCCAACTTCGTTGCTCTTCAGCAGTTTTCAGCCTTGTTCTTATGGGAAACTATTTCCCACAGTCACAGAATGTTTGAGGTGGGAAGGGACCTCTGGAGTCCATCTGGTCCAACCCCTCTGCTTAAGGAAAATATCTCATGATACTTTATTTTCCTATTCTATCCACAAATGCAGATGAAACCCAGTTCATCTTGGGCAAGAGGAGTCCCCTGTGTGGGAAAATAATTCAATCTCTTCCCAAATTTGCCAACTCCAAGACAAATATGTTGTCTGGACAGGGGTGAAAAAAGGTTCCACGATCTCAGGTCCATCACTTCCCCAAAAGGCTAAAAGCTCTCCAAGACTTGAGGGAGATAGAAAAGAAACTCTGGTATTTCTGACAGCTCTTCTTTAAAGGAGCAAACCAAGCATTCAAGAGATAAGGTAACTCTAACCAAATAGAGGGACCCAATGAAATGGTTCATCTTCAGTACCAAACAGTGGCAGCAGTGAGTCAACAGTGAAAACAGCAGTGGGGATGGAGCCCCCCAGCTGATCATGAAGCAGGACAGGACAGTGACTAGAGCTCTAATTTCAGCAAGCCTGGCCCAAGGATTTCAGTCAGTGCTTAATGAAATGCTTCCTGGGTAACAGCTATGAAATGAGGCTAATTAAATAATAGTTAAATCAGGCTTTAAGTGTAAAGCAGCTGCAAAAAAGTCTGAGAGATACTTTGTGCCACAGGAGAGTAAATCAGGTGCCCCATGTGCCATAGAGAATGTGAAGTTAGTTTTATTTAGAGAGTGCTCAGCACTGTACCAGGATCAGGTGCATCAGTGTTACTCAGCATCTCAGGTGAGGATGTAGCCTGTCACCTCAGCTTCCCATTCATCTCCCAGATTGTTCTATGGCTGTTGAAGGAACAAAATTTTCTGGCACCTTTTTTAGGTGTGATGCAATCTAGTATCATGAGGAAAGGGCTCTGTTGGCTTGAAGCATGCAGAGATTTCATGTTGAATCATCAAGAGTGTGGGTGGTGTGATTTTACCTGTTCCACTGTCTTCCTGCAGTGAATCTGACAGGTGCAAGTCACAGGCTGAGTTGTACTGGAGACTGACACATTTCTGCCCTGAGATTCTGCTTAGGAGGCTGCCAGCAGTGGGCTGGGAAAGGAGCACGCTGAAGGAATAACTTGCAGCTGACTGTAGCTGAGTCCTCCAGGTGTGTAGCTAGGGGAGATCTGCACCAACAGTTTGGTGGCTAAAAATCTGGTGCTTTCCCTCAGTCTGGTTGGGTCTGGGGGAAAAGCTAGATACAGTTAGCGTGGTTTTGGGTCAAACCTAGCTCTGCTCTTCTGGGGTTTTGCCACACTCATTTCCTATCCCAGGTCCTAGCAGCCCAGCTGGGACAAGGACAGGGTGTGAGCTGCCTCTTTGCTGAGCTCCTGCCCAGGCTGCCTGGGCCTTGGAGCTGTCTCTAGGAACTGAGAGGGTCACTGTCCTCTCTCTGTACAGTTTGGGCTGCACACATGGGGCAGGGCTGCACTGGTGGTGTCTCCCCAAGGCAGTGTCCTAGCACAGCATTGCTGAGGGCATGGTCCAGTGTCCCCTGGGAAGGAGGGCACAATTCCATTCCACTGATTATTAATGAATTCCCAAACCAATATTTCTCCAGAGCATGCCCCTGCCCTCTGAGGGAACATCTAGCCCTAGAGGGCCTGTGTAGGGCCATAGATTTGTGCTTTAGGGACAATCTGCACAAAATAATACAAATCACTAAATAGTTTACTGTGCACTAGACAATTGTAATAATCCTTACTAGTGTTTCGATTCATATGCAAATTCAGAAGCTAACAGTAGGCGTTGTTGTTGGTTTAGAACAATCGAAAGGATATTGTAAAATTAATTTACTTAAAAGAGTCTTGAAAGAACTATTATTTATATTGTGAATACTCAGTGACTTTTAATTATGAGTGACTGATGTGCCTAGTTTTTGTATTAATTCTAAACAGCAAGACAGCAGGCTTTTTCTTTTCTTTAAGTCTGTGTCCTGTTGATACTGTTCTGGGATAATCTACTTCAGATATTAAAATAAAACCTCCAAAGGCATGCAGAAAATGCAGGGGAAAACCTGACATAATCTGTCTTTGGTGCTGAAGGCAGCTCAGCGTCACAGCCCAGTGGTATCTCGGGGCCTGGAGCTTAGCAGAGCTCTTTTAGCTATTCAGTGTTGTACTTGAAGGTCATTTAAACATCCTGGCTTTAGAGCTGTTGGTTTTATTTTGCTGCCTCATCCATCTGATAAGCTGCTAGTCAGAAATCTGAGCCTCTTCTGCTTAGCCCGTGAAGGCCTGAGTTTATATCTAGCCTTCACTGCATGACTGAGTGGCCTAGAAATGAAATTAAATGAAATGAATGAAAATGGGGGCATATATCTTACTATTTGCCTGATTAAGCAACATGCCTTTGCATATCACAGCATTTGCAGTTTTATTTCTTGCCAAGGTTTACAGCCTAATTTGTGCAAAGGGCTCAACACAGAGTTGGGAACATTTGCAGGTGTAAGAGAAGTGAAGCTCCCTCAGCCAAGCACAGTAAGGATTCCCTCACAGCTCAGGCAGTTGAATTCTTGTCCTCCTTGACATCAAAGCACTTTTCTGCTTTTTGAACTGCTTTGTTTGTTTATTTGTTCCTAGTTCAGAAAATCTTTTAAGACTTAAATACTCATGGTGAGAAATCTTGGTGTATAGTTGCTTCTAGGGGCATTCTTCTTTTCCATCTTTCCATTAAAATGCCATTAGCACAAAAAGTACATTTAGTGATAGAAATGTAGTAGGTGATGCTTTTCTTTGCCCTTCTTTTGGGTGCCTGAAGAGCAGAATAAAAGAGGAATCTCTGGGATGTGAGCACACTATTCCAGCCCGAGACACATCTCAATCTGACTTGCAGAGCCTTCTGAACTTGTCAATTTATTCATGAGCACAGGCAGGATTGAAGCTCCAGCTTCTGCATGAGGTCATAGTGTGCAGGATCCTCATTTAAATGTTAGCTGTGACTTCTTTCTCTGAGTGTCATTTGCTGTCACCCTGAAAACTGTGGAGCCACTCCCTCAAGGCATTTGGCAGGCAGGGAAAGTGCCTATTCTAGTAAGGCACATATATTTTTCCACTTGCCTTGGAAAGCTTAAAAGTATTTCAGGGAAGAAATTTTCTTTTAGGATACAGTTGGGATGGATAAAACTTCATGAGCTCCTGTCAGTCTATGGAGAGAGAGCAACAGTAAAGAGTGAAACAAATCAGTTGAAGTGATAGGCTTTATTACTTGAAATATATTATCTACAGCTAAGGCATAATATTTTTACTTTTTGTAGGCTACTGTGATTAAGGATTTGCTTGGATTTCGATGCTGTCCATTTAAAATAGGAGAAATTATTTTCTTCAGCTTAATGGACTTTTAACGTGGTTTAAGACGAAAAATACTCCTGGGTGCACCCAGATGGGAACAGAGTAACTTTGCTTTGTTCTCCATGAAAGGGAAACTGCACCAAGCTGCACCTCTCACCCCTGCCTGATGAACAGCCACACCACAGGCCCCCTTCAGCACAAGCCCAAAGGGAAAGAAAGCCTTTGTTCTTTCATAAAAAGAGAAAAGCTCATCTGTTGATGACAGAGATAATCAACAAAAAATGGTAAATGTGCTCTTTGCTTTGGTGGTTTTCAGTCGTGCCTGCGACATCAGAATTCAAGCTGTCTAATCCGTACTTTGTTGTAAAGTTGGCTGCTAAGTCATGTAAGTCATTTAAAGAAAAGCACAGCACAGACATCAGATGTCTGAAATTTTATTCATATTATGACAAAGCATGCAGCTAAACCTGACAGAGATCTCATTTATTTTAGTTGATTAAAAATAACGTTACTGAGTGTGAAACTAGGCTACATATAGTATTTGTCTTTTCTGTCAGTGTAGGCATGTATGACATGATAACCTGAGGCAAATAGTGCCAGGTTGAACTCTGAAATGTGACTAATTCTAACCTGGGAGAGGACCACAGAAGTACCCACTGAGCAGCTCAAGTGGTGGAGCTTGACACAAAACCAGCTGTTTGTCACTGAAAGGGCAGCACTGAATGTTCTGTGCATGGAAATGCACAATGTACCTGCAAGTAATGAGCCTTTAAGATGTGGTTCCCCAGTGGCCGTATCTCAGCTGTAAGACAATTCCTGAAACCAGGTGAGAGACAAAACACTGAACAAGATTGTCTGTGTGACTGCTGTGCATCTGTGCTGAGTTTCTCTCACATTCCTGTGCTTGAACAAAGTGAAATTCTTTTTCATTCTTTTAGTTTTGGTGTTTGAGGCCCTCTGCTGCACTGCAGAGGCTTTTGTCCCTCCTCACTGTGTTGGAGCCCTGGTAGTGCTCCAGACCATTGGTGCTTCTCATCCTGTGGGTCTCCAGAAGGGTCGTGTTCCAGCTTTTATAATATCCACAATTAGACTTTCAGAGTAGAATTATTTCAGAGGTTAGGAGGTCGAGTGGGAGGTTAAAACTGCTGCTGAAGGAAGCACTGCTAATGGGACTAGGTGAGAACATCCGAGCTTCACTTTTGTCAAAGTGCTCTGACACACTGGGATGTTCTAAGCTATTGTTTTAGTTTTAATTGGCATAAGAATTTTGGCATTGCCATTGTAACTGAAGTCTCTAAGCGGATTCTTTGGTTGCAGGTGGTTTGACATTTCAATTTGGCTTCTTAAAGGTGCTTGCATGAGGGTCCCTTTAGAAACTTAACTCTGGCTGATGAACTCTTGTGGTTGTATTGTTCTTTGAGGTGTCTCTGTGGGGGAAGAATATGTCCTTGCTAGTAGTTAAAAAAAAAACAACAAACAAAAGAGAGATTGTCACTAAACAACTTAGGTTAAAATGAGTTCACTTCCACACAGAAGTTTTAATGTCTTTTGTCTTTAGCACAAAAAGTAACTACATTTTAGATAATTTTTTTCCTGAATTTGCATGTGTTGCTGCCAGTGTAGTACCTCTGGAAAACTGACATCAAATGCAGACATGATTCTAAGAATGGGTGAGACTGGCTCATCTGATCTTAGAAACAGATTTGTGATTCCTTTAAGTGAAGCCAGGGGAAAGAATAGGCTTATGTGTAAAGCCATACCTGTAGGGAGCTGGGGATTCTTCCAGAGTTGTACAGTAACTACCTTCCTTTGTTCCTGTCACAAAATGATGAAAAATTACAGCACTTGTGGAACTCAAGAGGAATTAAAGGAGCTCTGTATCCACAGCCATTGCTCACTGCCACACAAAATTAAACATGACAGGGCTGGATTACAAAGCAAAACTAAATGAATCTACAAACTGAAAACCTCAAACAAACAAGCAGGAACTTCAAAACCCTTGAGATCGAGGTGTTTACTGTGGAGCATCTTAAGAGGGTGTGGCATTCGGCTGTAATTTGCCTTAACTTATCCCTTGTAGACAAAAAAATTCATCTAATTTAGTTTAGAAAACATAATACTGGTAGAAATAACAAGTTTTTTTTAGAAAACTCTCAGGTTATGCCACTAGAAGAACCACTTTCTGAAGAGTGGTAAGCTGCATGATACATCCCTGGCACTGCATCTCTTTTATTGTTATGCTTATTATTGCAGTTCTAAGCACTCCAATAATTACCCAGATGTCTTCTATATCAAGTGCTCTACAACCTCAGAATAAAACCTTGACTTGATGCACTCAGTACACCCTTGACTTGAAGAGCTAAAGCCTACAAACAGAGTATTAGAAACAGGAGATTCTGGGAGACAGGAGAAGGGAATGCTAGGAGGTACTGACAGAGCATTCTTGGATTAATCAGAAAAATTCAAATTACTGGTTTATTTTTTTTCATTTTGAACATTTGGGAAGTTCTGTGGAATGGGCAGAGAACAGTGAAGGCTGGCAATTAGGAGCTGGATCATAAGCTGGTAATACTTGCTTGGCTGATAAGTAACACGAGAAGGGTTCAGAAGGGCTTTGAGAATGAAGACAAGCGAGTTTCAGCAGTGTGGAAAACAGAACAAGAGGAAAGATACTGCCTTTCAGAAAGGCAGCCTGGAAACCGACATTAGGAAGCATTCGGGGATTTGAAGTGGGCATGCATCTCGACATCAGCGAGGAAACCAGCAAGGGTCAACTTGAAGTGGAAAAGTTGTATTTTATTGCAGGAAAAATAGGCTGTATGGCAAGTCTTGATGATTGGGAAGAGGTTCAGGGTGAAGATGTGCATTATATAAACACACAATTATCTGAACATGACTGTGCCCATTCTAATCTGGAGGTCTAGCTATGAAGAGGTAAAAACCCTGCTTTTAGAGTTATTGATGCTGAGTTACCAAGTGCTTATCCACAGATGGCAGTGAACTAGCTCAGACTTTAATTTGCCTAGAAGTCAGCTCTGCTTTAAAGGATGGACCAGTCCATCAGCGAATGGAAACAAAAGCTGTTTGTTCCCTGGTGAGTCTGTGTGGAAGGAAAAGAAAACAGGGTAAGAAAGACATGGGATTCTTTAGGAATCCACAAAGAAAACTGTGAAGGTTCAAGAGAGGTTAGTGGGAAAGGGTGAAGGAAACTGCAGATAGGTCCAAGTCACAGGAGCCGTAAGACAACGTGTTTTTAAAAAAGCAGGACACAGGTGCCAAAATGGTTCTGGATTTTTTTGCTGCCCTGGTTTTTTGGTTGTTTTTTTTTTTTTTTTTTTTGTCTTGTGGAAGACATGTAGAGATCTTGTGCAGAGAAAACAGCAAAACCCAGAGAAACACTAGGAACCAAATCAAGTAAATTTTAATTTATCCAGTTCCTGTTAATTCTGTACTTACCAGAATTAGGAGAACTATGGCAGTAAATACTGAGAGCATATATAAAACCCATGATTGACAGCTTTATTCAATTTAAAAAGCGGAGCTTAAGTTAATAGGATTTTTGTCTGCTTGTTTAAAATAAAACCAATGCAGAATACCAAAGTAGGCAAAATCAGAATTAAGTATTCCACTGCAATATGAGTTCATGAGTTTAAATTAAAAAGAAAAGATCTGGCATTTAGTACCTGTCTATTTTCTATCAAAATGTTAACATATTTGTGATTTTAAGCATGTATTTCTAGCACCACAGTGTATTATTGAAGGTTTCTGAGCACCTTGGTTTTACTACTATCAAATATTGTTGCTTGGATTTCAGGTCCTAATTAGTGCATGGACATGAAGAAGAGCAAGTAGGTCAAATAATCAGTATGCTGGTGCCTTAATTCAGTAGATTCAAATCTAAACACTGAAGTGAAATAGTGAATCTCACTTTATTACCATTAAAATCCAAGTTAAGGTGTGGCTACACTTGGTGTACCAGAGCTGTCTGTCAGCTCTTCACGAAGGCAAGATTGCAAGTTAATTGATCCTCAGCATGGGTACAGTATCATCATAATGGTTCTAAAGTTGAACCATCAGGCTGAAAACCTGCCTCCAAAACCAGCATGAATCTTCTGAGGGTTGACCTGTGGCTTGGGAGTAACTTTCTGTAATTCTCAGCCCATGTTCTCATGTATTTCCTTCCTCAGCAGTGTTTTAGGGCAGCACAGGACAGAGAGATGCTGTTGCTACAGGACAGCACAGCCTCTCTCCTCTGCCACTTCCTACATGAATAATAAATGGGAAAACACTTGATTTTCATCTTAGTGATGTATATGTTTGTGTTGTTCAGAATGACCTTGCATTCTGTTGGGCATTTTCTAATCAGGGTTGGAAAGCTCTTTCTTTCTGATGTATTTATGGAGCAAGAAGTGCCAGAATAGGAATTAGGAACAATACAAACAGCCAAATAAAGGCAATGGGAGCTAAGTCTGGATTTACTGGAATCCATCAGACTGCTCCTTGGCTGGAGTTACAGTCAAGTATGAATCTGCTTTGAGACTTTGGACCTAGTATGTTAATATATTAATCCTGACAATAAATGACTTCATGGATTCATTTGGAAAAAAATATGGTTCAAAGATGGAATAAAGCAGTGGTGAATCAGGCTTCTTATCCCTCAGTTACTATGCCAAAGGCAAAGTAGCAAATAAATACTGCTGGTGGTGAGCATTAAGTTTGCTCATTATAAATGCAGAGACGTGTCCCAGTCTCCAGCGTGATTTCATCTGGGAACGTTGCCACAAGGATTACAAATGGCTTTCAGCCTGAAAATTGGTATGTATTGCTCTAAGCTTACAGTGGGGAGTTGGCAATTTATCCTTCAGATAATCATCTTGTGTTAAGTTGAACATCTAAGTGTAATTTTTTGCAACATGATAAACCAGCTGCCATGAATAACTTACTGCAACTGGCAACCCACTTCAGCTCTGAAGCCTTTATGAAGTCTGGTGGCTTTTCAAAGTTTAATAACAAACTTGGATCCAAGACTCCCATCACACTCAAAGTCAGTGGAATTTCAGTGTTAATTGCAACGGGAATCACAATTTGACCTTTCAGGGCAAACTTCTCAAGGACAGAAGTTCTGCATGACAGCATTGAAAAGGCCAAAGCTGTGCATTTGTGTCCAAGTAAGCAGAGCTCATTTACCCTTCCCTGTACTCTACAGCATCATGGGGGGTTGTGCAGATTTTATCTTGGGTAAGTGTTTGAAATATTTTCACTGGGCAAAAAAATGTTGGCTGGATTACCTTGGGTGTAATTTCTGCCATGGCAGGCTTAGGTGTGTTCTGCACTGTGCCACTGCAACGCAGCTACACGAAATGTGAGTGTTGCACCAAGATGATCCTTCCAGCCCTCAGGAAGCCTGCCAAGGTGATTGAGTTGGTGATTTTCAGAAAGAGCAGCAGCACCTTTCACTTTGGCAGGCCCTGACTGAGTGGCTGATCTGTACAGTGAGGTCTGGCCCAGCCTTCTGGTCTGGCTCTGTCTGACCAGGCTGGGCCAGAGCTGAAGTACAGGAGGACATTCTGTGGATGGTGCTTAGCATCATCCCCCTGTGTGAAACAGAGGCAACCAAACCTTGTCACAGATCTTTAATATCAGCAAGGAAGTACTCTACATGCATGTGTAGTTCCATTTACATTGTCTCAGCTCTAAACCTTTCTACATCCCTAACTGTTATTTGCTGATTTTGGGCCTCCTTGCTCAGCTCTGCTCTGTGCTGTGCTCCTTCCCTGCCCCCTGGCACCTGTGGGTGCACTCTGCAGGGCTTTTCAGGGAGCAGCAGCTGAGCAGAGGATGAGCTCTTTGGCAGTGAGAGGGCTGTGCAAGTGATAGTTCAAGATTACAGCTGAAAGCAGAATTTGTCTCGGAGGAGATGGGTGGGAAAGAAGGATCAAAAGACCCTTTGTTCTGAATTTAACTACTGAGATTTAGAGGAGACTGTGATTCCAAGCATGAACTCTCAATTTTCCCTCTTCCCTGCTGATTTGCTACATGAGATTGCATCAGGAGAGAGGGGAGTCCTGGCATTCCCCAAAAATGAGCAAGGGTGTGTCTTGGTGCAATGACAAATAAAGAGTGAAGCTGCTTCTCCTTACTTCTGGAGTTGGTCTGAGTAGCAGTACTGAATACAGCTCTTGGCAATATTGTAAGCGTTCTTGATAGTGCAGCAAACTCTTAGAAAATGTTAAGCTTAGAATATTAAATAGAAAAAAATAACATTGAGCAAAAGTTCATCTGAAATGCATGTCTGAAGAACATTTAAAACACCCAATTTTCTCTAATAGTTCCTAGTCATTATGATGATTTCCTGAGAATCCTGTGCAGTTCTCAACTACCACTCATTCATGTTCTCATGAATCCTTTCAATATCCTTTAGCTATCTTTTTTCAGGACAAATAAATGTTTTTCTTAAGAAAAAAAGATAAATTGTTTAACGAAAACAAGTATGCCTTGACTAAACCACACATTGTCACCTCATATGAGGATTTGGGGAACCATTTAATTAGTTTTAATTATGTGATACCAATCTCACTTTGCTTGTCCTAATGTGAATAGACAGATTATTGGGTAGAGCAAACGGAAGTTAAGTGATGGCTTTGGATAGGACACTTCTAGTAAAATAAATTCAAGAAAGCTGCAGACTGATTGTTCCTTCGGTTGGATAAAAGGGTATTTGCAAGCCAAGTTTCTCAGCAGATATTAAAAATACTGGCAACAGTTTACAAGAAACCCCCACGTTTTACAGTCTGGGGGAAGATTATCTATGAAGAGTTTAGTTATGAGGCTGGTCTTTGAGAACACAAGAGAGACTGGAGCAGAAGCCTTGTGGCAGACACCTCTGTCCTGCTTTGAGGCAGCCAGTGTGCTTCTCTTCACACCCAGGGAGGAAACCTCTGTTATTTATTTGTTTGCTTGCTGCAAACCTTTAGGTTGATAACCCAGGGTTTTGTTTTGAAGAATTCCTTTCCCATCCCTTCAGTCTGCTGCGAGCCCCAGGCCTGCAGGGAGCGTTTCCTGAGGTCCCTGAATGCAGCTGGACCTGCAGGGAAGGGAGGCAGCCTCCAGTCATCCTGTCCCTGTGTGCGGGGCACTCACCCACCTGCTGGGACAGTGCTGGGAGGAGAGGGGCAGTGCCAAAGGCTCAGGGCACACATTGACACTTTGTGGGTCACAAATCCTACCCAAGGTTTCACAGAGTTTCTCACTGACAGCAATGCTGAGTCCTTGCAGCTTCACTTGTTGAGAAGGTGAGTGCCTTTTGTCAAACCTAAGTGATTTCCTGAACAGAAGTGCTCCCTGCCAGGTGCCCAGGAGACACAGTTGTACGTCAATGCTGCTGTAGTGAGAAAACAAGATGGTAAAATGCTGTGGGCTAGAACAGACTAATGAAATGTAAGGAGGCTTATTTTGTTACAGACAAAGAGAGTTGTTACCTGGTGCTTTGGTACCAATATTCAAGCAGGATTCTTCCTGTGGAAATTCAGTAGCTCCTCCAGGAGTATGTGTTTGATGGTGATGTGAAAATCTGTGCTTGTTTTGCTAAGGAACTTGGAATGAATGCTGTAAATCAGCATACAGCAAGTGTCTTGACTGCAGTGGATCAAAATAAATTTTTGTCTAAGGCTTAGTCCCTTGAACAAACACTGCTGTGACATTTGCTGTTGTAGCTCAAATGAAAACTCCAAGTTCCAAGTAAAAATTTCACAGTTAACGCAACAATTCAGAAGCTCATATTTAGTGTTCAGTCATTTGGACTTCCAGGGCAGTACTGGAGTGGTTGTTCAACAAATCACTGCCCTGAATTACTGCAGAATTTCTGTCCTGTTGTGTTGGTTGATGGCGATGTTTGCAGTATTGTAGAACAAATGTGCCAGTGAAATGCATTTCACCTGTATCTTTTCAAGTGTTTTAAACGAGAGTGCCTCAATTGTCCATTTTGTGCTGAAGTGCACTGCAAAACAGCTTGTGTGCTTGTTGATGCTTCTTAAAAGCATCCTCCTAAGGAAGGAGGATGTATGTAACAGCTTGTTTAAGTGACAAGTGCAAGCTGTGTGTTTATACAGCTGCAGGATCTTAAAGCATGAGCATGGTTTTAATCTGTAAGGCCAAACTTTACCTGCAGGTCAAGTTAAAATATGTTAAAAAAAAAGGCAGAGTGTGCATGGCTGACATGTACATTTTGAGAGGGTAATTCAGTTCATGTAACTCAGGTCATCTCCTATGGCCTGCTCCAGACAACTAATTTGTGTACCATCCTTAAACAAAAAAACCTCAAACAAAACAAAACAAACCCCAAAAAACCAAACAAAACCCCAAAACAAAACAAGCCTTCAAAAAGTATTTTGGAAAATGCAAATAAGCAAATAGAAACAGGAAGGTCTTGTATGAAAGCAATTAAAGTATTTTGAATATATGAAACTGTTTAAAGGGATGCTTTACCATGGTTTCATGTTTAGTAGCTTTAGGTTTCAGACTGGAACAGTAATCAGTGATAGTGAACTCTCTTTTACCAAATGGATCTCCTCCCTTCATCCCAACAGGGTTATTACTGTGTTCTCTCTGTGCAGGCGCTGTTCAAGTCTCAGAGTGGGGGACAGGAACCAGGGGCTGTTGGTAGGTTTTAAGAAAAGTTTTCTGGCTAAGTGCAACATAAACCAATGCCTTCCTATTGGCTAACATGCTGCTCAAATTGAATTTTTAGAAGTTGTGTGGTTTTAATTTGATTCCTCCAGTAGAAAAGGACAGCAGTCAAGCTGCGAGGTTGTGCAACGTGTTAAATTCTGAAGGGAAATAAGAAATGGATTTATTGTATAAGAGACTAAAATGTTTGTAATGATACACAGAACAGTTAAATATTGTCCACATTACTGGATAAGCAAAGCAACATCTTGGAAGAGCCTTGCTGGACAGGCTGCCCCCCTCCCACGTTCTGTTTTAGTTTGAGCTTGTGCCACTTACCAAGCTGAAAGGTGCCTTTCCAACACTGGGTGAGAATTCAGGATTTCTCACCTCTGTTTCCACCTGGCCCACAATGAAAAATGCAGTTATATTTCAATTAGCAGCCTGCTAATTAACTCTGTGTTTGATTGTTCTGCTTCTGTACAGTGTTGCCAACAAGCAATTGAGCAGTTCCTCCAGCCAGAGCCATGGTTCTGCTCCTGCCCAGAAGGAGGCTCGGGCTGAGCCATGGCTGCATTGACACCAGAAGCAGCTGGCAGAGCTGTAGTGTGAACTGGGTTGGTTCTGTCCCTCCAGAAGGTGAAATGATTACCTGCAGCCTTTGCTGCCAAAGGCTGAGGTGTGTGAGCTGATAAAAACAGCTCAGCCACGAGGGTTTGCAGGCACACTGCCTTCTCTGTGCAGACCTCAGGCCACAGAATGCACTTCTCAGAGTTACAGCCAAGCCTGCTCATCGGTTTCCAGCCACTGATACGTGTAAATAAGAAAAAAATGCAACCCCCCTTTATGTTCTTACATCATGTTTTCTGTAGTGACAACATGCTGAAATGGAATATCCCTTCCTGTTAATTAAAAATTTAAATAACCAACAATTTCCCTTTATGTTTTCTAGTCGTAATTTCAGGTAAGAGGTAAACGAGCTGCGACAAAAAGTTCATCTGTAGGGTGTCCTAACAATCCCTTTGTAAGATCATCTTGATCTTTTAGCCTTGCTCGGTCACTACCTCAGTTTCTCCAAAAAAAATGTCTAAATAGATCATATACATGTCTAAAATAGTTGCTCTGGGCCTGTCTAGAAAGTGCATTCTTAATGTTTAACAGTTTTCTAAGGCATCAGTTTTGTTTGCAGGAATGTTAATAACCTGACTTGTGGATGCAGAGTGATCTTGTTATAGTTCTTAGAGTTTACTTCAGTCGTAACCATCCATTCTGGAAACGTGCTCTGCCAGTTCCTTTATTACCCTGCTCTCCTCCTGTAGGGCATAACTAAACTATTGAGCTTTTCTCTGTTCAACCTCTTAAAACTTCCACTCACCTCACTTCAGCCAGCTCAAGCTTGTTACTGTTTCTGTGGGGTGAAAACAATGAAACTTCATTAAGGGGGCAAAACCTTGGCTTAGTCTAAACCATTAATGGTAACGTAATTAACTTTAGTGCAGCTCTGGCAGGTTACATCTGCCCTGGCAGTGCTACAGGAGGGTAAACTGGGGACACAGTCTTGCCCAGAACACCACCATTTATTGTGGTTGTATTCAATCCCCGAATTGACTACTTACAGCATTCCATTTTTTTTTAATTTTATTTATTACATGAAGCTCCAAAATCTTTCATCAGACCTGGCTTGTTCTGCTTTTCTGCTTTCTCTCTTATTTTACCAGAGTGTTCACAAAGGAGAACACTCACACATAAAACAGTTCACAACACCAACAATGAACAAATACCAGGAAAATCTGGGCACCAAAAAGATTCCCAAATACACCCAGCAGAATTTCCAGTTTCCCTTTTGTTACAGACAAATAGAATAGTTACAGTAAATGGCAGGGGCATTATTTTGGTGCTTCTGTCCACTCTTGTCTGTTGTGACTCTGCCACCACTGAGTTACCACAGACTTAAAACCTGGAGCACGATGTTTCCCTTTAATCTTTCTCATGGTCCTTCCAAGAAAAAGGTCTGATTGTAGCAAAATAAATTCTATTTGTGATTAGCAATCAGGCAATCCTGGTATAATCCTGTGTTACCTTCCTGGGCTTACACGTAACCTGCCAATCTGAAAGGGGACATATCCCCTCCATCCTTCCCCTTCTTTCCTTTCTTCCAGAGAAACCTTCCACATATCTTTGTAGTCAAACAGAGTAGAAAGAATTTGTATAACATAATAAACTCATGTCTTTGGTCCCAGGTGTAATCCCTGAGGCCTTTGAGGGCCCTTCTCTGCTAGAAATACAGAGCAGCCAGTGTCTGTCCCTCTTCTTTGTCTCTTGTATCTGTGTGTATTGACTTAGGAAATGTAAAATGAGAACAAATGCCTTGCAATGTGGCCATTCTGTTCTCTCTCATGCCTGTATCTGTCACCAGTTGCTAACAACTTTTTCTTTCTATATAGCATCTGCTTCAAGTGTGGATTTTATCATTTGTTTGCAGAAAACCTTAATTTATCTTTCTATCTGTCCTATAAAAGACTGAGATGCTCTGAACTCCTGTGCTGCTGTTCTCTTTTTTTAGCTCTCCAGTGAGGTGTTATCCACAGATGAAACAGTCTAATCAGAGCTGATGGCCATATTCAAGCCAATCCCAGGGTGTCTATCTTCCTCTTTGAAGACCCTCAGAAACAGAAGGAAAAACAGAAGGAAAAAGTCACATGAGACAATAATCAGTTGTATTTGCATATTTCCTCTTCAATACTTAACCAATATTTAAGCAATTAATTGTTAATTTAGACCAACTTTTAAAATGTTGTGTTGCTTCCTGCATGAAAGGAGATCCTTTCAAAGCCACCATGGGGTCAGCCTATTCAGCATATTTATCTTTGCCATTAGCTTTTGGGTGAAAGTGCTGCTTCTGTGTAGAGGCCACAAATCCTGTTTGTGCTTCCTGTTGCAGAATGTTCATTACACAAGCAGTCAGCAGCTCCACGTGGGTGTTCTGAGCCCCACCATCGGCGACGATGACAACAGATGCCTGGTGGATGTCAACAGCAGGCCCAGGCTCATTGAATGCAATTATGCCAAAGCCAAGAGAATGAAGCTTTACTGGCAATTTACTCAGGTAATTTTTGCCCAGCAGCCATTTCAGAAAGTTTTAAAGCTCTGTTTCTGTGTTGAAGTGTGAGTAATCTGTTTATTAGCAGAACAGAACCAGATTTATCCTCGCTTGCTTTGCACAGAGCCAGGAAGCTCTGTGCAGGTTTAGTTTTGATCCCAATGTCAGCTACCTCAGTAGGGTACAAAACTTGTATTATATTTTCTGAGTTCACCATGAATAACTTCTAAGGCAGAGTACTGTTATGGGGAGTGGGAAAAAAAGGTTATTTCAGTGGAGTCAAATGCAAAGTAACCTATTTCGGAAAGAGGAACAGAAATCTGTATGGTTTTCTTTTAGAAGTAGCTGTCACAAATGGTGGTAGTGGATCATTGGTGCTAACAGCCTCATAATGAGCTAGTTCTGCAGTTTCTTTTGTAAAAAGGCTCAGGCTTTTACACATGAGTGTGAGAGAGGCAGAAAGAGGCTCGAGGAAAGGCTGAGAGGTGCTTTCACAGGGATGAGAATGCTGATAGGACACTAAGGCCGGGCCTGGTGTCTGCATTCCTAACTGATTTAGAAACATGAGGGAGAATAAACAAGCCCCAGAAGTTCTGGGGCTGGAAAAGGTGCTCCAACACTTAGGGAGATCACTCTGGTTTAGCTAAGAGGAAACAGCAGGGTGACTCAAGGCATCTCAGTGCTTCCACAGTGGAACACTTCCAACCACTGGAACCTGTTTTGGCTTCAGGCTAACCTATACCCTGAGGACAAAACAGGTTCCAATGGTTGGAAGCCAAAGACAGTCAAATTCTGTTTTTCAAAGAAAGATGAGTTTTTCCTAAGGTAAGTTTAACACAGTGGAACTTTGCCATGTCAGGTGCTGGCATGCTGGTGACTCAATGAAATGAAATGACATTACTAAGTCATTACATGTCTAGTGTGAGTTTGCTGGTATCATAGTTGCTCCTCTGCAGTTTTGAGTCAACAAATCTAGTTGGGTACTCCAGCCCACAGGCTGAGGCTCACCATTAAAAGCAATTTTTTTTCCTACATTTAATTTTTCTGTAACATCCATGTGGATTTGCAAATATCTTTTCTGTCAACTCAATAATTTCTTTAATAGCCATTATCCATATCCTTTAGGACATTTGTAATACAGTTAGTATCAATCTTGGTGCAGAAAGCATCTGGACATTAATCATTAAAGCATAGTATTAGCTTATTTTGTATTTATACTTGAAAGTTGTCTAGGTCTGTAGGAGGTAACTCTCAAGCAATAGATCTTAAATCCCTAAGTTGGCCACTCAAGGGCAAAGTTTCAATTATATTTTGTCACAAATTTTAACACTAGTCTTTTCATGAGGGGAGCCTCACTGTATCCATCTCTGCACTTGATTTTTTTATACCAATTCTAAAAAGTATAATTAAAATTGAAGAGTATTTCAGTAACATTTTAGCATGGTTCACCTCTCCAGTGATTGCACTGTATACCCCAAGGTTTTGGTGACAATTAATGGTTTCTACTCCAGGATACTACTGCTATTTCATAATACTGATTGTGTTAGATCTTACTGTGGGGGCAGGGGACAGCAGCAGAAGGCCTTGATAATTTAGCTGTTAAAATCTTTAAAAATGGGATTCAGCAGTATCAGGACTGTTGCAATTCCCTGTTCCAGCTACAGTCTCTCAAGGAAGGTGCAGCACTGGTAAACTCAACTCTGTGGCCTCCCTCTTCCTTCTGCAAAGGAACATCTCCCTGAGAGAAGTGAAAGCTAGTTAGTTGTTTGTTCATGATAAATTAAGAGACAAATGAAAGAATTAAAAGTTTTCTGTTCAGAAAGGATTTTGCTAAGCCCAAGGCAATTAAAATGTCATTATTGCTCAATGGGGTACCTTCTGTAAGTTAGAAGAAAGTTAATGAATGTAATCAGGGCTTGCCAAGATCACTGATGAACTCCATTTGCAGTGCACCCATTTAGCCTGGTGAACAGATGTATTTGTGTGGCCATCTTGGAAGTTCTCTCTAAAAAGACTTTTCATTACATCTTTAAAGTTCTGGTTTTTCTTATCCATATGTGCAGTGAGCAGGACTACTGTGAGTATCATACTGATGCTTATATTGCCTTGAAATTTGTGAACCATTAATTAAAATGTAGATGCTGGTTGTAGCCTTTTGTAGCACTTTGTTTTAGCTGGAGCTGTGCTTTGACTTCTCTGGGCTCTTGGGCCATTCCATGGGAATGTCTGATGGTGTAGGTAAGTAAAAATACAGCAGGGCAAGTGGGGAACTGTGTGAGAAGGGGAACAGGAAACAGACTGAGCACCCAAAGTAGGATAAACCAGCTGAACTAGATTTCCCTGACCAGCACAAAAAACTGCATTTTTCCTGACAGACATTTATGGTAAATTAGTTTGAATGAGGAAGCACTACAGTCTGAGAGGCCCCACAACAATCTGTGATGGGACATGTACAGCAGTCTGGTTGATAGAAAACTGCACAGCTTTTAAAAAAAAATATCCTTCAGGTAACACTTTGATCCTCCTTTGTACTATGTTATGATGAGTGAATTCCATATGGCAAAAGTAGAAGATGGGTTACCCTCAGTTAGGGGACTCCTTGCTTCTGTAGATCTATTACAGAACTATTTAATTAATTATTAAGTCACATCTTTTAGATCAGAAGTATGTGTATACACACCTATATATATATGTTGTGCATATATATCAATTTTTTTTTTATTATTTTATCTTTTACTTTGGTTTTAAAATTTTAAATTCCCTGGCTATCCTCAGTTGCAGGCAGTTGGAGTCAGGCAGCCAGGTGTCCACTGCTACTTTGTGGACAAAACTGTGGTTTGATGGGCAGGCACTTGGAGGGAATCACTGCCTCTGGTGTCTTTGTCCTGTACAGAAACTTGCATTGAGCATTCAAAGCTTGTAGTGTGTGTTTGTATAATCAGGATCTCTCTGAGCACATTTCCATACTCCACAGTTTTGTACAGCTGCCAAATGCAATGAGACCCAATAAAATGCAGGCTTTGGTGTCATTCTTGCTTGCAAAGCATCTTCAAGTGTTTACAACAGTAATTATGTCAAATTATGTAAATTAGCCCAGAAAAGAGTCCCATCAACTGGGTGGTGTTCAAGAATTTGATTGTTCAGGCTGTTTGTCAAGTCTTCTCTTAGAGAAATGTTTGTTTTGGAAATACTTTTATGCTGGAATGTTTTCTAGGTGTTTGATAGCTCACCTAGTTCAGTCTGTCTCATCACTTTTTCATTTAATCAGAACCAAGCCAGAGCTTCCAGCAAAAAGCCCAGTAAGTGATCAGAAATTACATAAGGCAGAGGAGATAGAGGCAAGAATTATTTGGTAGAAAAAGGTCAGAATTTTAGTAAAATATTATTCGAAACATGGTCTCAAGGAAGCTGCTTTGGCATCATGAAGCATGAGGAAAGCAAAACCTCAGGCTGTCAGCTGGTTTTGGCCAGGAGCAGGTGCAGCCACTGCTGGCAGCAGCAGCAGCTCCCATGGAACCAAGGGCTGGGACAAAGCACCAGCTCAGCAGCATTTCTCACTGTGCCCAGTGCCCAGTGCTCAGTGTCACTGTCCCCAGTGCCCAGTGCTCAGTGTCACTGTCCCCAGAGCTCAGTGTCACTGTCCCCAGAGCCCAGAGCTCAGTGTCACTGTCCCCAGAGCCCAGAGCTCAGTGTCACTGTGCCCAGAGCTCAGTGTCACTGTCCCCAGTGCTCAGTGTCACTGTGCCCAGTGCCCAGAGCTCAGTGTCACTGTGCCCAGAGCTCAGTGTCACTGTCCCCAGTGCTCAGTGTCACTGTGCCCAGTGCCCAGAGCTCAGTGTCACTGTCCCCAGTGCCCAGTGCTCAGTGTCACTGTCCCCAGAGCTCAGTGTCACTGTCCCCAGTGCCCAGAGCTGTGTCACTGTCCCCAGTGCCCAGTGCTCAGTGTCACTGTCCCCAGTGCTCAGTGTCACTGTCCGCAGTGCCCAGTGCTCAGTGTCACTGTCCCCAGAGCTCAGTGTCACTGTCCCCAGTGCTCAGTGTCTCTGTCCCCAGTGCCCAGAGCTCAGTGTCACTGTCCCCAGTGCCCAGAGCTGTGTCACTGTCCCCAGTGCTCAGTGTCACTGTCCCCAGAGCTCAGTGAAGCTGTACCCATTGTACAGTGTCTCTGTACCCATTGTGCAGTGTCACTCTCCCCAGTGCTCAGTGTCTCTGTCCCCAGAGCTCAGTGTCACTGTCCCCAGAGCTCAGTGTCACTGTCCCCAGAGCTCAGTGAAGCTGCTGGGACTGCTGCAGTGATGGTGCTACAGGGTCTGGTCGGTGGCAGAGAAGGGGCTGTGGGAAATGAAGGCCAGAGCACCTGGGCAGGTGAGGCCTCAGGACATCTGTTGGTAGAAACTGCTTGTGGCCATCATATCAGTCCTCTGATAGGATTAGGTTTGTTGATGTTCTGGAGAAGCAGTACATTCTCAGTGCTGCAGCCAGGTTTTTCAGAGAACAAATCCCAAATTTGCAGGATTTTAAGAAGTCTCTCAGTCTCCAATCTGATTTTCCAGCTTTGTTGCTGATGCAGAGTCAGTTGCCTGCCCTACAAGTGAAATTTGTCTCTATGTACCTCACCTGGGTGGCAGTAGATTAGTTGGAAAGTTCATTTACCTCGTTAGGGCTCCTCCAGAGGCATAGCAAAGGCAAAAGGGGAAGTTTTTCTTTAATTACTCTTTATCATGAGCTGTCCTGTTTCTGTTCAGTTGGACAGGGATGTGACCATTCCATTCTAACCAGACAAGCCACGCTCTCACTTTCTGCTGTTGTGAGAAATGCAACAGGGGAGAGCTCTGTGTAAAAAGAGGCAAAAGAAAGGACACCAGGCTGAGCTACAAACTTGGGGTCAATCCTATACAGCTGTTTCATACTTAGTTAATTTCAGTAATTCCACTTCCAGTGTGGTTGCCATAGAAAGGTAGGAAGAATCTGCATCTCTAGGGATGGGCACTCACCACATCCCTCCTGGGAGGGAGAAGATGTGCAGGGCCTGCTCTCAGCACCCTCCTGTTCCCATATCTTCTGATAACATTGCTTGTGCATGGTGTGGAGGACTGTGATTCTAGTCACTGCTGAAGGTTTCCACAGGATGTCTTCCCATTCATAAATGCCTGGAGGGAGTGGTTTATGCTATGGCCAGAAATTGTAAATGAAATTTGTTGCTGATGGCTGTAGTTACAAAATGTATTTCCTAAATGTCATAGTAGGAACTGCTTGGGAAGGAAAAGGGAAGACAGACAAGCATATTAATTACTGAGTTGTTACAGGTATTCCTCAGATAAATATGATGATTTAGATCTTACTTAAATAGGTGTTAGATAAGGAGGTCTGTTTAGCTGTATAAAGAAACAATAGACCTTAAAATGACTGAATTTACGTCTCGTTCCTCCTAAAGGCTTTTGCCTTTAAATTTCTCTTACCCACCTTTATCTAATGAAAATAAAGGTAGTGCAGCGCTAGGTTACCCAGTGCCACAGCCCAGAGAAGCAGAGGAATGCAGCTGCACAGCCAGATGAATCTGGTGGGCTGGGGAGCAAGCAGAGGATCTCTGTACCAATTTCAGATGCCCCCTTGCTGAGCACACAGCATGCAGAAGCAGAGCCCAACACCATTACAGAGCAGCCAAATTGTGATGTCCACTCCTGTTTGCATCCCATCCATTAGCCAAGGACACCAGCATACAAGAGGGATTCATCTCAGCAGAGCTCTGTGTGTCTAAGGGAACAGTGGCCCCCATCCCCTTCATCAGATTCTTCCACTATGAGAGCCACAGGCTGGCAAAGCAGCATCATTGATTTACAAGGAATCTGTATTAATGTGGTATTTCTAATACTCTCAGTATGTCTCTGTAGCTTAAGCCATGCTGTACTGCTACAGAGCTGTGTGATTAGGCAGTGCTGTTTGCCTGGCAGCTCAGAACAGAAAGGGATGGTGATCCTGTTAAAAGAAATTCAGACTTGGATCCTGCAGGAGAAATATAAAGAAAAACAGAACCTAATTATTCCATTCAATGAGCCAACAGACCAGGTTAAGCCCTGTATTTTAGTGAGGCAATCTGATTTTTAAGTAACCAGTGTTGCCAAGTGTGGAGTTTTGAACCTCAGACATAAAAGAGCACTTCCACAAACCCCATGGCTCAGCGTTGGTGTAGAGGTCCAGTGCATCAGCAGCATTTCTAAATTTAGGTCTTCTTTGCTGATTTTTTTTCTCAAATACTACCCCAGCTTGCCTGTACTTCATATTTGAACTAACTGGATAACAGCAGAAGGAATGATGGCTGGAGGATGAGGAAGCTGAACCATTGTTCTGCTTAGACATGACAAAACTGTAGTTCATATTTCAATTTGCATTTTTCTCTCATAAATTGGTCCCTAAATGTGTAACTTAATATTCTTGTCATATTTCAATATGACAATATGAATTTTAAAAAAGGTGCATTAAAATATTTCTTTTTTATTCATCATGGACTATGTCTTACTAAAAACCTATAAACATTTTTAGTACCATTTATGCAGAATGGAATGGAGAAGTACAAAAATTTAAATGCATACAGGCTTTCTCCATTTTGACTGCAATTTGACCAGTACTTGACTGCAAATGTAAATGCTAAAAACATGCAAAAAATATGGAATAGAAATATCACTATACAATATTGTGTTTTAAAAACTGATGTTAGATTTGCTTGGCAGTTATTACCAACTGATGCTAAATTTACTTGTTAATTATTGCCATAGCTAGTGGTAACCCAAATTTCATTGTATCAGTTCAGTTTTCTATTTGGAGTAATTTTCTAGCAGAAAGTTTGAATCTTTGCAAGTAGTTCAGTTTCTGGGTTAAAATGCATTAAGCCTCCTTCTTATGAAGCATTCAGATTAGAAAACTTAGATTAATTAAATACAACACCCACACAAAGGAAATAAAATCATCATTCAGTATTTTTGTTTTCCAAGGGAGTTATTTCTCACAAATAATCTCATCTAAACCCCATAAACCTTTGCAAGTCCGTTAACATGTCTGGGAAAAATATAAAAATCTTGGGTTTCCTAGTTGTGCTGAAAGGAGTTTCTCATTTATCTGGCTGAAGAAGAGTAACTAGGTATAACCTATGCTAAGGCTGGTAAATAGCAATGTGAAGTTGTGTTCTTCACATCACTTGTGCTATATTAGAACAATATTTTCATCCATGGAGAGAAAAAGAGAAAGAACAAGGCAGTGAGGTGCTCCTAGGCATGAGCTGCAGCTGCAAGATGTGAATGTGAATAGGTTTGGACCCCTCACTGTCAGCAGGACACTGAGATGCTGGGAGGTGTCCAGAGAAGGGCAGCAGAGCTGGTGACAGGTCTGGAGCACGAGGCTGAGGGAGATGGGGATGTGGTGTTTGTGAGGGTCCCCAGGACGAGGTGAGAGATGAAAATCTGACTCCATGTTCTCAGAGGGCTGATTTATTATGATATGCTATGCTGTTACTCTATTCTACTCTATTCTATTCTAGAATGCTATACTAAAACTATACTAAAGAAAGAGAAAGGATACATCAGAAGGCTTCACAAGAATGAATAATAATAAAATCTTGAGACTCCTCAGAGCCTCAACACAGCTGGACCATGATTGGTCATTAAATTAAAACAATTCACATGGAACCAATCAAACATTCACCTGTTGGTAAACAATGCCCAAGCCACATTCCAAAGCAGCAAACACAGGAGCAGCCATCAGATAATTATTGTTTTCATTCCTCCCTGAGGCTTCTCAGCTTCCCAGGAGAAAATCCTGGGCAAAGAGGATTTTTCAAAAAATGCCATGGTGGCATGGGGGTGTATAGTCAGAAGAAAAGGAGGCTCCTGGGGCCCTCATTGCTCTTTGTGAGGGGAGGCTGTAGCCAGGTGGATGTTGGTATCTTTTCTCAGTGCTAGGAGGAGAGGAAATGGCCTCGAGCTGTGCCAGAGGAGGTTTAGATTGGATATCAGGGAAGGGTTGTCAGGCAGGGGAATAGGCTGCCCAGGGAAGTGGTGCAGTCCCCATTCCTGGATATTGAAAAGACACCTAAAAGTGGCACTTAGGGACATGGTTTGGTTTGGTTATGAAATTGATAGTGTTGAATTAATAGTTGAACTCAGTGATCTAAAAGGACACTTCTGTAATTCCAGGTACCACAGTGATATTACTTTTATTAAAACCAAATAGGAAGGCAAAACCTAGGAATATACAATTTGCTGCATCACAGATCACAAAATTAATTAAGTGGATTATTTACCTACTCCAGAAGACTGTCCCAGGCAATGGGCAGTGCTTGCTGTTTCACAGAAATGAGCTGTTGTGAGCCAGCAAGTCACTGTAAGTCCAAGAGGAGGATTTCCTTCTTGACCCCTGATTTGCTCTCTTCGAGAAGATTGAGGCTTGGTTTGTCTGAATGATCATCTCAGCATGCCTAAAAAGAGTTATCAGCACTCTTAAAATTAACTCAGCCATCAAAAACATCTAGTCAGTCACTGAGCACTGATGTCTGAGACAGGGAATTCAACAGGTTTCCTGTACTCTGATAAATCACCATAGCTGTAGCAAATTTTTAACCTAACACTTATTTTTTCCTTAGAAGCTTTGTTCACCAGTTCCTCACTGCTATTCACAGGTATGCATACTTTGGAACACTAAAGGCAGGTCCCACTAATGTCCATTCCCCTACTAAGCAAAGTCCTGGTTTTATTTCATGTTACTGTATTTTGTAATTCCCCACCATCTGAACAGTCCATCACACTTCAAAACAGCTTTGTTGCCTTCCTCTGGCTTACACTTTGAACATCTTGAAGCCAGCCTAGATCACAGCAGATAAATCAAGCCTGAGTTGTTTGCAGAAATAATTTGTGTAATCTCAGAATGAAAAAGGTAACTTTTCTGAGAGTTTCACAAAATGCAGTACTAAAACAAATAAAGCAAATGTCTCCAGCACTCCTGTTTTTTTCTTGGTTGTATCAAGGTATTGTTTCACTACAAAAGCAGCTGTTGCATGGCACAATAAATGAAAAGATAGGAAAGAATTCTGGATTTAGTTAGAGAAGAATTACCCTGCAGAAAACATTGGGCAAAGCATTAACTTTGGATATTTTCCATAGGTTAAGTCTCAGATATGACTCCAGAAGTGTTTAAAATGCAGGATTTGCCTATATCCAACTCTTGTACTAGAGGGAGTATAAAATGTAGCAGTTGTTGCTGTGAGCTGACATGGTTTAGAAACACATCTTAAGTTCTCGTTTAGTGCTTGAGTATCAGAGCTGGAGCACGAAGTAGCCAGTGAGCACTGAATGTGGTGGGTTCTGCATATGGAGGTTTCTGAGTGCTGCCCAGTAGCATAAGCAGGCAGATTAGGGCAAGGGAAGACACAAAAGACAAGTGTGAACATCATCCCCTTTAGTGATGAGGAAAATAAAATCAGAAATACCCATCTGTGAATCATCCCTCATCAGCATGCATCTCTGCAGCTTACTCCTCCAAGTTCCCAAACAGGCAGTTCTTCCTGAGTGCTGGTAGGGGTTACTCAGGACAGCTGTGGTCAGAAAAGCCCAGCACAGCATCCTCAGCTGCAGGGCATCAAGCCAGTCCTTCCTTTTCAGAAATGGCTTGCCAGGTAACCCTGGCTCTCAGAACATCAACACAACACAGCATCATCTGGGTTTGCTGCCACATAAAAACCAAACAATGCATGCAGCTCTAAGTTCTGCATTTCCCATCGTTATCAGGGCCATGTAGGGATAAAGGATTCCCTTTTTAATCTGCTTTCCACTCTGCCACAGCCACCCCCCAGCCCTGAGACAGTGTTCAATAATTAATTACAAAAATCTCATCATAGACCTAGAATAGCTGTTTCTGCGTGTTTTTCTAGCATGTCAGGAAGATTTCCTGGCCACTGCTGATAGAATAATAATTCATGTTTACTTTCTGTAAAATATCTTAGTCTGGCTAATGTATTCTTCTCCAAAACTTCTGGTTTTGTAGTCTTATCCAAATTTTCTGTAGTGAAACACATTTCCAGCTGTGATATCCTGAAGAGCTTCTTGGTATTTCAGTAAAGGCTTGAATTTAATTATTTCCAAGTTATTATTTTCCTAATCTTGCTATTACCAGGACTGCAACCTGTTAGAAATCTGTGATATTTTTTTTTATATGTGGAGAAATGTTAGTGATAGGTATAGATCCACGTGTTCCATTTCTGATTTTTATGCCGCATCTCTCTAATTTTTTTTCTATTCCAATTACATTCTCTGAATGAAGCTGCATTTCCTTGTACCAGGTTTAATTGCTTTTATTTTAATACCTCAATTAACAATATAGTGTATTTCTACATCCTGGAGAGAGTAAGCAAATCAGACCATCCAATCTAGAGTAAAGAAAACAGAAAATGATTGCACAGATGTCTAGTTATTAAATCCTGCTCTGGACATGCAGATGAGGCTGCTTCATTTGATTTGTCACAGCTGCAGTATTAAAAATTTAGTGCAGCATTAGGAAAATGTAGCATTTATGATCATGTAAAACCTGAACACTCAGATGTCTTGGGAAAGGAATGAGACAAAATTGTGATGTAGACATTGAAGCTCTGTAACTGTTGAATGGTGTGCCTGATCCCTCTGTCAGAGGATGTTTCACAGTATTTACACACTGAGTACCAGCAAGTGGATGTCAGTGCTTGGGTGGCTACCTGACAACAGAACTTGAGTGCAGGAGGAGGGAAAGAGTTTACATTTCCCTTAAGAAATGGTTTGGCTGATCCCTACTATAACACTACTTAAGTTTTCATTGTACATCATAATTAGTTTTGTTTAGTACTGGAAAAATGAATTCAGATTTTAAGTGAGTCTTGTAAAAATTCTCATGTGCTTAGCTACCCTTTAAATAAAGATCCAAATAGCTGAACAGATAACAATATATTTTTAATATATGAACCTGCTGTATATGATACTTCATATACATAAAAGCAGTTAAATGCACCTCATTTTCACAGTACTCATCTAAAATATATTAGGAAGCATGTGTTTGAGTAAGGGCAGCTATCAATATACTTCAGTGAGAAATATTTGAATTAAAATAGTTCAAGTTAATTGATGAAACATTTGAACAGGAAAAGATATGTTAAAGAGCCTGCTTTACTTCCAGCACACCTGTTAGACAAAGAGTTGGAAAATTTGTCATATTTCTTTGCATTCAAGAAGAAGTTAATTCATTTCCTCTATGTTATATATATCTGTGTCCTTTATACAGCTAAAAAGCAGAAAATTTAAACTGAATAACATCAGCCAATATTTCTAAGAAATGGGCAATACTGAAAATGCATAAATTACTGGATGGGATAAATTATTCCCTTCTTCCTGTGAACATTTTCTTATTGCTTCCACATCCATACAGAGGTGAATCACACGGAGGAAAAAAAAAAATATATATATATTTTGTATAATTTGAGTAATTTTCTTTAGGTTTAAATTTGGTGTACTAAGAGTCACTGAAAATGTAGCCCAGTATTCCTGGGAAATGCACAAGGAGATCAAGTGTTCTGTTTGAAGTGGAGATTGTCTCATACACCTCACCATAATTCTTTGATTCAAATGTATCAAAGCAACAGCAAAGATTAGAGTTTCTGCCTCAAAGGCAGAGTGAACATGTAAATATTTGAGGTCACTGGTTGAGGTCCACATAGAAAATTAATAGACTAGAGAATGCAGTGATCTATACAGTGTATGTGATAGGAGGCTGGATATACTTATTAACCTTTAAGGACCTTTTTCTGAAAAATCCATGTTTAGGCAAGCATGTTTTTTCTCTTTCAGGCAGAATAACAGGAGCTTTAATATGATGAGCAAAAAGCAGGTGTAAACTCTGAAAGGAAAAGTGTTCGCTTTAGAGTAAGTCCTTAAAAACAGCCTCAGTCTGATTTGCAGTAGTGCTGACAACCTCCAGCCCTCATCCTTCTTCTCTGCAAGTGACCGGGTCTGACAGAGTGATCAGGTTTGGTAACTGTGCATCCACCACCCCCAGTAAACCAAAAAAGATCCCATAGAACAGTTCAGCAAAAACTAGCATGTCTAAACTGTCTGATTGCTTTGCACAACTTTGTACTGCAAGGGTTTGCAGGCACAGCAGATGGTGTCCTTAAATGCCATGGTACTGGATAAATTCTGCTTTAGTGAAGGACTGGGAAGGAAACCCCTTCCATCCAGTAGAAATGCAGAAAGTGCAGTAACTCTGAAGGAAGTCAGAAGCGTTGCTTTCCACTCTGTGTACCAGGATGTTGACTTGGGACAGTGTTGGCATTAACAGTACACTTACAAATCACCCAGTCAGCCTTCTGTGTGTCTGGGTACCAGCAGGAGCTGAGAGCATTTGTGTTTCTCACAGGAATTGCTTCAATTTGCTTTGCAAAAACCATGCAGTTCCCAGTCAAACCTGTTAGTGCTGACACGTTCAGTCCATTTTTTACAGAAGAGTTGACCTGGATGCTTATTTATCCTCTTGAGACTCCTACTGCCATTGAGCTGTCTCTCATCATCAGTGATCTTAATCCTAATTCTGTTCAATTGCCCACAATGCCTCTTGAAACTTCTTTCAGTCTACAGAATTGTGTTTAATGTTTCATGATTAAAGACATTACTCTAGGCTATCAATTTTTGCCTTTAAATTGGAAAGTAGAGATCTTGCCTGGAATGGGGGAAGGAACCCAGATGGGCATCTCTCCTTTCAGTGAGCATGAAGTGTAGTAACACAATAAACCCTTTTGCCAAGCATGCAGTAAATCCAATTATGAGAGTTTTATACAAGTTTGGATAACTGCTTACTATAAAAAAAGGCAAAAAAATAATTAACTTAAAGGGCACCTTTGCCTGCATTTGGCTTTAGGGTTCCAAATGCTAATGATGACAACAGACTGCAGAAACCATTCAGGAATGCTGGAATTTGGAGGCCAGGCCAGTTAGAGGAGCACAAGACAGTGTTAGCTTTTGATGCCTCAGTCCTGCCTGCTCATTTTTTTTTCTGGAGTTACTCGGTTTGTGTGCTTTAATCCTTACACAGCTCACTAGTTCAGGCTTTGCAACCTGTATTAGGTGCACTGTCAGCAGTCCAGAGCTGACAGGACAGTACCACTGTCCCAGGCTTGGATTGGGCATATGAAGGGGTGAAAACAAACACAGTAAGTAGAAAAATAACAGGAAATTTTAAGTAATGTGTGTGAATTGAGTATAGAAACCTTCCTCCCTGTACTTCAGAGCAATTCTAAAGCCAAAGCAGAGGCAGAGCTGAACCAGGCTCTGCTCTTGTTCCTCCCTGTCTCTGTGGATCTGAGAGCCAGCAGTGCTCATCCTGCCTTTCTTCCTTGCTGCACCCCAGGCCATTGCTGTAGGACACATTCAAGGCCCCGTGCAGAGGAGAACAAGTGGCTCTGTGGGGGTTTAAATGATCTGCCCAGTTCCCTGAAGAGCTGCGGTGCAGGTGAGCTGGGAGTGCTCATCCAGCTGTGCTGCAGCCCCGTCCTCACACGTTCACCACAGCTGGATTTCACCAGAGCCCCCGGGGCAGAGTGCAGCCACTGGCTTTCAAAACACTTGCAGAATGTTTGGGCCTAACTCTTTGGGGAGGATTGAATTTTCTTAATGACTCTGAGTAAAGTGTGCACTGCACCCACTCTGAAGGCTGAGGCAGTGGCTCTGCACAGGCCTCTCATCTCTTGGAAACAGAACAGCTTAGCTCCTCACAGGGCTTGAGCCTTCACATTTCCCTTTTGTGGTTAAAAAAGGCACATCTTGCTAGAAGCATCTGTGCTCCCTGCAATACTCAATTCACACACATGAACCACTACTTAATTTTGGTGTCTCTGTGTATTCCATACAGCAGCTCCAATGTACTCAGCAGGCTGGTTTTCAGTAGCCAATGCAGAGCACTTTCCCCACATCAAAAAGAGCTTCCTTGGCTTTTTATCTCCCACCTCTGATGCCGATTTTTGCCCCAAAAGGCGAGAAATTACTGCTTAAGAGACTCAGTCAAATAAGCAGGAGGTATTTTATTACGACGTCGGAGAAATCCTAAAATGGGATTTCTAAATCCTTACAGCAAAAGCGTACCTTTTTATACAGTTTTAGGTTTGGGATTACATCATATTCATGCATATACATATGGGGAGTGGTGTAGGCGGAGCGTGGGCGGGGACTTCTCTTTTGAGGATCTTCTCAGGGGTCGTTCCGGTCGGCCTTCATCAGCTTCGAGGAGTCTTCCTCTTTAAACTTTTGAACCTCTCCCCAAATTTGGTCAATTCCCGGTGTAGTTGGCTTAGTCTCCAGGCCTTGGCAAGGGTCTCAGGGTCAATTTGACATGTTGGCCCTAAACGTGCTTTACCCAGCAGTTCTTCTTGGTTCTGAAATGCACTGAACTTATCACTGTCTGTCCTTATCTCTTCCCTGTCATTGTGTTCCATACCTTACCCAATTTATTGCTCTATGTGGTTTCCTAACATTGAATATTTCCCATAACTGCTTTGTATTCTATGCTTTAACCCATCATCTCTTGAAAGTAACTGTTTTAGGGGCTTCATTTCCCTCCTTTTCTTATAACTTACGAATTCTTTCGTCAAGTTCTAATCCTTCGGGGCGTTGATACGCCCGCACCATCGCCCAAATCATTTGGATCTTACTCATCAAGGATTTCAGCCTCCACCACAAGCATAAGTTCATAAAAGTCAGTATAAGCATTGCTATAGTTAAAATTAGTATCGGGTGTACCACGTAATGAAAGACCTGTGTTGCTGTTGGGGAAAATCCTGTGAAAACGTCCCACCAGTGGTGTTGGCCTACTTGTTCTACTTCAGTCAGGATGTTTTTTATTCTTTCTGAGTTGTGCTCCACCTGTAGGACCATGCGCTTGACTGTTTGGTTCACTTTTTGCACCAGTCTTCTTACTTCTGGATGCACGAGCATCGCCTTAAGAACCTCAACATCCATACCTATCTGTAATTTTGGCAACTCATGATACAGGTCATAGTCTGCATTAATTAGCTGCTGGGTGGTTACAGGAGCGGTATAGTTAAAATCACAACCTATAATCTTGGTAAAATTACATACACAAAAGTTAGTATTGTTAGTTTCCTCTTGGCAACTATCTACAGTTACGTTACTGCAAGCTGTTCTGACGCAGGCGCATCCATTCCCTACATAATAAACCTGCGACCGTACTCTATTGTGTGGAAGCATTTCAAAAGTGCATACACTATTTTCAGCATCTAAGCATAAATCTTCTGTATCTACTATAGCATTTTCACATATGTATCCTAGTTGCCCCCTAGGAATACATGCTTCTGTACTAACAGACTGCCACTTATTTTTGGCGTCATCATAACTCGCCCAAACATTATGATCTACTGGCCTAACAAGGACATTCTGATGTATGGTCCCTAAGGTAAGGATAGGGAAAATCGCCCTTTCCTCTGCAGCACTGATGGTAAGAACATAGGCTTCAATGTGCTCATGCTGTGGTACATAAGTAAAGTTTACTAATTGCCACCAGGCTTGATGGTCCCTTTCAAATTGTGTAGTACGACTATCCTTCAGTATCGTTTCTCTTATTTCCTGGGACAGCGTTCCTGACGTTCCTTCTCTTATTATCCCTGCTGCCACTGACTGTACCCACTGTTGTGTTTGTGTGCATTGGATAGCAAGCGCAATTTCCTTGCTAATGTCTCCTGTATAGCCGGCAATTCTAGCAAAATCTTCAGCAGTGTGATTTGCTACCAGGGTTAGTAACCTAACTACCAGTGATTGTGTTTCTGCCAATGTAAGCATAGATGAACTCAGGGGCACTTTAAGTTTTCCTAAGTTGGTGGTGACAGTACTCAATTTGTTAACCAATACCTCTTGATCTATGGTATTCAGTATTCCAAATCCAGTGCCGACCCATCCACTTATATCCCTTTGCGCCCGCCTGTGATAAGACCTAGTAGCTAGCCATGCCTCCCATCCTTTAAGGCTTTGTTGTATGAACGGTTGACAGTCCTTTTGCAGATGGGTAATGTTAGTCTGAATATTCATCTGCACCTTTTTCAGAGAGTACGTGGGGTCTAGCAGCAGTTTCAGTTCATCTGACCTCCTTACTACCTGGGGCCCGATAAAGGTTAAGTTATGCACCTTTCTACATTCAATTGGTGGAGTAATTTCTTGGGGCAAGTCTAAATTTGGATATAAGGAGATCACGTCTTCCGGTGATGCCACTTCGTATCTGGTAACACGTCTGGGGAAACTAGTACCCTGTTCCAGCGTTTTCGACTCCCTTTCACATGCGAACGTCATCGACTGATCTAATCTAAATGCCATCTCACACTGTGCTTTCCCTTCCTCGGGACCGCTAGATGCTACGATCTTTCCCACAGGAAAGAGGAGAGGGTGAGGGTCAAAGGTTATATTTTGAGGATGTAATTCCCCAAGTGAATCTTCTCTATAAATTACCGAGTTTCGGGGTTGTGATCCAGGTGGGTCTTCCCTGAAGTCACTCCACAGACATGAAATTGGGCCCTTTTGCTGGATCCAAACGGTGGGCTTGCCCATTTTCACTGGACTAAAGGTAATCAGATTATGTTTAAGAGTTGGCATCAAGGGTTGGATTGTTAATACCAGCCGCCTTGTTTTTCCTTCTACTGGGTCAAGTTCCCGGCACCCAATTTGGATTTGATCTCCCTTCTGTGCCACTAGGTATGTCCGCTTATCCCATTCCTCTTTTGGGTATGACTGATTGTTACGTAAGGCATAAACCTCGAAATAGGGCCCCTTCATCCCTGACTCCGGATGAATACACTGGTGTGCATTGGACCATGGGTCTATTGGGGCAGAGTTTCGAGGAAAAACTACATTCTGCCCGAATTGTATGGATGTTAGAAAAATAACTATCATAAGTATGGTTTCCCCCATTGATCTTCCTACCATTTGTATTTCCTTAGTGTGGGTGGTGCTGGATTCTGACGTCTATATTGCCTAAAATAAATTTGGTTAACTCGTGTAATAACCTTTTCTAATTCTGAGTCCAAATCTCTCTGTTTCTTGAATGGTCCTATTTGTTCAATTGTAAGAGAATGTTTTGGAACAGATGCATGACATCGGGCTGTTAATACTTTAGAGCGACTAAGCTTTAAACACTTTTGAAACCAGCGTTGCGCTTTCCAAAAACACCACCCTAATACCACTTGTTCAGGGGCCTCATATAATTCTCTGGCATCCAAAATAGACTTATTAGCAAACTTTTCCAAAGCTAAATAAGGATTCTTAACATACACCCAATCACCGGGATTAAAAGGATGCAACTTACAGTTAGGTTGTTTAGGTTGGTGGTCAATCACCACCGCAGCATTCTTGTCAAATTGCTTCCCCACCATAATCACATAGTCATAAATATACTGATTACCTATTTGATCTACAGCGTCCCCATTTACAGTTTGCATAGCATAAGGTCTGCCGTACAGAATTTCAAATGGGCTTAGCCTTTCTTTCGATCTTGGCTTGACTCTCAGTCTAAGCAGAGCAATAGGCAAAGCTTGATACCAATGCAAATTAGTCTCCTGGCATATTTTGGCAATCTGCTGCTTAATAAGATGGTTCATCTTTTCCACCTGGCCGCTGGCCTGTGGGCGATAGGGCGTGTGTAATTGCCATTTGATTTGTAGTGCTTTGCTTATTGCCCTTACCACTTTTGCACAGAAATGTGTACCCCTATCCGAAGAAATGCTCTTCGGTACCCCAAACCGTGGAATGATTTCATTCAACAGTACTTTGGTCACTTCTCTTTCCTTATTTGTTCTGCAAGGGAATGCTTCAGGCCACCCAGAAAATGTATCAGTTAATACCAGCAAATATCGAAACCTTCCTTTTCTTGGGAGCTCAGAAAAATCAATTTGCCACACTTCACCTGGGAATTTACCTCGATTTATGGCCCCTGGATGTATCTTAGTTCCTGTATTCGGGTTGTTCTTCAGGCACCTCTCACACTGGGATGTGACATGTTTTACAGTGGTGAACAATTTTGGTCCTGCTATCCGAGCCTGCAAATACTGGTATAGCGGGTCCAAACTCCAATGGGCTTTCTCGTGTTCTGCTTTCACAAACTGCCACATCGTATTCCCTGGTATTATTAACTGTCCCGTTTCCAATTGACCCCAACCATTCTCTAACATTTTACCTTTATTTCTCTGAATCCACCTGTGATCTGACTCCTGATATTCTGGCCGAAAATTTGTGTCTAACTCACCTGGTACTAGAGCTGCTACTTTTATTTCTTCAGTTCTTGCAGCAGCTAATTTAGCCTCTGCGTCTGCTTTTCTATTCCCTATCTCCGGGATAGTGTCCCCCTTTAAATGTCCCTTACAATGCATTATGGCCACCTGTGCTGGGAGCTGGACTGCTTCCAGCAGTCGCAGGACCTCTTTTGCGTGTTTGACTGTTTTTCCTTGAGCAGTTAACAGTCCCCTTTCTTTCCAGATGGCCCCATGAGCATGTACGACGGAAAAGGCATACTTAGAGTCTGTCCATATGTTGATCCGCATGTTCTCCGCCAATTCCAGGGCTCGAATCAGAGCTATCAGTTCTGCCTTCTGGGCTGAAGTCCCTGCAGGTAAAGGGTTCGACTCAATTACCTCTTCTGCGGTGGTAATTGCATAGCCGGCCATTCTCACTCCCTGCCTCACGAAGCTGCTTCCATCCGTGAACCAGTCGTCCGCATCTTCGAATGGTTCTTCTTTGAGGTCCGGGCGGCTGGAGTAGACGGCCTCAATTGTTTCCAGGCAGTCGTGCTCGATCGGCTCTGCTGGGGCTCTCCCTTCTAGGAATAAAGCTGGGTTCACAATGTTAGTGACCTGAATAGTCACGTCATCTGACTCAGCCAAAATGGCCTGGTATTTTAAAAATCTGGAAGGTGACAGCCAGTGGTTACCTTTCTGCTCCAACACAGCTGAGACGGTGTGAGACACCAGCACCGTTACCTTTTGGCCCAGCGTGAGTTTCCTGGCCTCTTCTATATTAATGATTACTGCGGCCACTGCTCTCAGGCAGCCAGGCCATCCCTTGCTTACTTCATCCAACTGTTTGGAGAAGTAGGCCACAGCTCTCTTACGTGGTCCTAACTGCTGTGCCAGGACTCCTAGGGCCATCCCCTGTCGCTCGTGGGAGAACAGCCAGAATGGTTTTGATACATCTGGGAGACCTAAAGCTGGTGCTCTCATTAGCTCCTGTTTCAGCTTTTTGAAGGCCCCCTCTGCTTCGGGAGTCCAAACTAGGACACTCTTGGTCTCCTTCAACAAATCATACAGCGGTTTAGCGAGCATCCCGTACTGGTAGATCCATAGCCGACACCAACCTGTCATCCCCAGGAAGGCACGCAGTTCTCTCACCGTCTCTGGTTTAGGCATCTGGCAGATGGCCTCTTTTCTGGCTGCTCCCAGGGATCGCTGTCCTCTGGAGACTTCGTATCCCAGGTACACCACTTCTTTTTGCACCAGCTGCGCTTTCTGTTGGGAGACTCGATATCCACTTAAACCCAGAAAGTTTAACAGGGAAATAGTCCATGCAATGCACTCTTCCTCTGTCACTGTTGCTATTAGGAGGTCGTCTACGTACTGTAGGAGAGTGCCATCTCCCAGCGGCCTTTCCCACTGCTCTAACTCTTTGGCTAACTGATTCCTGAAAATCGTGGGGGAGTTACACCATCCTTGGGGCAATACTGTCCACGTAAGTTGGGTCTTTCTTCCTCTATCCACAAATTCCCACTCAAAGGCAAAAATCTTTTGACTCTCAGGAGCTAAAGGAAGGCAGAAGAATGCGTCTTTCAAATCCAATACGGTGAACCATGTCAAACTATCTTTCAGTTTAGTTAAAAGCGTGTATGGGTTAGCAACTACCGGATGTAATGTCTTGGTTATCTCATTTACTGCTCTCAAGTCTTGGACTAATCTATAAGTTCCATTAGGTTTCTTTACTGGCAGAATTGGGGTGTTAAAATCTGATTCACATTCTATCAATAATCCTAATTCTAAGAACCTTTTAATTATGGGCTCGATTCCCTTTCTATCCTCTAACCTCAGTGGGTATTGTTTCCTAACCACCGGCCTTGCTCCAGGTATAAGTTCAATAATGATGGGTGTTGCTTGTTTTGATTTCCCAGGTGTATCAGTAGCCCATACTAGTGGGTATACTTCACTTAGGATTCGCCTGATGTTATGATTCTCAGGCTTTGGTTCCACACAGCTGATTGTCAGGCTTAGAGCTGTGATCAGCTGTTCCTCATTTACTTGGAATTCCAATTTGTCTTTGTTGAACTTTATTATAGCTCTCAAATTCTCCAATAGGTCTCTCCCCAATAAGGGCTTTGGCGAATTTGGTAAATACAGGAACTGATGGATTCCCATTTGTTTCCCAATTTTGTATTTGATGGGTTTCAAAAAGTAAGCTTTTTCTGGTTGGCCTGTTGCTCCCACAACTTGCACAAATTCATCACTTTTAGGTACCAATTCCTGATTTAGAACCGAAAAGGTTGCTCCCGTATCAATCAAAAAGTCCAATTCCTTTTCACCTTCCCCTAGCTCCATTTTAACCAGTGGGTCTGCTAGGGAACGGCCCACCGGTCCCCCTCAGTCGTTATCCTGTTGTGTGGCCGTAGTAGTGCCCAATAGTCTCTCCCTTAACTGGGGGCATTCCTGCTTCCAGTGTCCCATTTTCAGGCAGTACGCACACTGGTTTGGCCCCACTCTAGTTGGGTGGGGTTGGAGTCTCCCCCCCCCCTCTTGCCGGATTGCCTCTACCTCTTCCCCTGGTTCCAGGTCCCGAGTAACCTGTATTCTGAGCTGCCACGGCTACAGCCACCACTCGAGCTATCCTCCTGTCCTCCTTTTTCTTCTCCTCAATTTCCCTATTATTATACACCTTCCATGCCTCATTTAGCAGTGTCTCTAGGTTTTTATTTGCTGGATGCTCAAGCTTTTGCAATTTCTTCCTGATGTCTGGATTACTTTGTCCCATCATTAATCCTAACAGGTGTTGTTTCCCTTCTTCCGTCGCTGGGTCCAGGGGTGTGTATTGTCTCATGGCTGCCCTAAGTCTATCCAAGAACTCTGATGGGGTCTCATAACGGGCTAGCCTCCCCCCAACTCTTGTCTAACTTATCAGGGCTGCACTCAAACTTAGATTTCCACCATCGTTCCAGTTCTTTTAATGGGGTCGGATCCTCTCGTTCCTCTCCTGGTTTGGGGAGGGGCCCTGGATGGTATTCCCACAGGCTTATTTCACTCTCTTTTCCACTGTCCCTCCTTGTTAGCTTAAGACATCGCTGCCCAATGCTACATGCATCGCAGCAACGTTCTTTAGGTTTTGAGCCTTTCTTATCCTTTTCCAGGGCTAGTACCAGAGGGTCTTGAGGGGCTGCATTAATTCCACACTCCTTTTGCCACTCAGGTTTATTCCTCAGGGTGAAGAACATGTCTGCATACATCACCTCATCCCATTTATTGAGCCGGCGGAGGAAGAGCATTAGTTGTAAAATGGTATTATAATTAATTGTCCCCTCTGGTGGCCATTTCTCACCATCATCCAATTTATACAACGGCCACCACTGCGTGCAGTATTTAAGGAGTGTCTTTTTACTTCCTCCTGGAATCCCCCCCAAGTCCTTCCAATGCTTCAGAATACATCCTAAGGGGGTTTTCATATTTATATCTTTGCTCGGTTGACTCCCCATTGCTATTTTCTGGGTCGGTGTTTCTTATCCCACCAAGTAAATCTCCTTCCCACAAGCACTATATACCAGTTTATCTTAGCACCTCATTCATACAATATCCAAGCGCTTCGTCCTTTTCTGACCTGGCCTCTCGCGAGGGACAGGAACTGCAGAGCCGGACTCCCACTCGCTTCGCAGCCGGGCTGCGTCTCAGACACACTCTCTCATACACGGTGCCAATTCATTCAAACTGTCCTACCTTTCCGTTCTATCAGAATACACTGCTTTACTGCAAGATGTCGCCGGCAGACCGTAAGATACCGATATTGGTCGGCTCCAGGCCGTCACACACTCGCAAAGCTGTAAATCAATAGTACGGTTTTGCCGATAATATCACAACAAATTTCAGACAACATAAAAACCACTAAACTCGTCCCTTTACAAAAATCTTACAGTCAATACATCAAAGCATACAACAGGGTTAAACAAAGGTAGTGGAGAAAATTGGACCGAGTCCCGGGATTTGTTGGACGTTCTCCCGGTCAGCCTGGAACCGTTCCCGGGATTTAGTTCAGTTCAGATAAAAACAAAACTGACCACTCTTTTTAACCCTTAAATCACAGTTTCAAACAAGCCAACAAGATCAATACAAGAAGAACAAGTGCATCAGAGTCTTGCCTCTTTTTTCTTACTCTCCTTATTTTTTTTTTTTTTTTTTTTTCTTCCAATTACCAAAAGGTACCCACCAAAGGCATCAATTACTGGTTAGCAAAGACACCAATTACCAAAAGGTACCCACCAAAGGCATCAATTACTGGTTAGCAAAGACACCAATTACCAAAAGGTACCCACCAAAGGCATCAATTACTGGTTAGCAAAGACACCAATTACCAAAAGGTACCCACCAAAGGCATCAATTACTGGTTAGCAAAGACACCAATTACCAAAAGGTACCCACCAAAGGCATCAATTACTGGTTAGCAAAGACACCAATTACCAAAAGGTACCCACCAAAGGCATCAATTACTGGTTAGCAAAGACACCAATTACCAAAAGGTACCCACCAAAGGCATCAATTACTGGTTAGCAAAGACACCAATTACCAAAAGGTACCCACCAAAGGCATCAATTACTGGTTAGCAAAGACACCAATTACCAAAAGGTACCCACCAAAGGCATCAATTACTGGTTAGCAAAGACACCAATTACCAAAAGGTACCCAAAAATACCAATTAGGGATTCTTTACCAGAGCGTCCTCTGGTTTACCCTCCGGTGGTCACGTCTGACCCCGTGTTCCCATAAAGCGCTTTATCCTAAAACCAATGAACAATGATAAAAAATACCTCTTTAATTTGGAGCAGGAGAAGCAGGAGATGCAGGGAACTCTTCGTCCACCAAAGAGCGCTTGGTCCGAGGGGGAGTCTCTTCTGACAAAAAGTCGTCAGGGGCGCCCAGAGGGTCCCAGCCCCGGACCCAGCGAGGGGACTCCTCAGATCCTGGATCCCCTGCTTCGTCCCATCTGGGTCGCCAGAAATGATGCCGATTTTTGCCCCAAAAGGCGAGAAATTACTGCTTAAGAGACTCAGTCAAATAAGCAGGAGGTATTTTATTACGACGTCGGAGAAATCCTAAAATGGGATTTCTAAATCCTTACAGCAAAAGCGTACCTTTTTATACAGTTTTAGGTTTGGGATTACATCATATTCATGCATATACATATGGGGAGTGGTGTAGGCGGAGCGTGGGCGGGGACTTCTCTTTTGAGGATCTTCTCAGGGGTCGTTCCGGTCGGCCTTCATCAGCTTCGAGGAGTCTTCCTCTTTAAACTTTTGAACCTCTCCCCAAATTTGGTCAATTCCCGGTGTAGTTGGCTTAGTCTCCAGGCCTTGGCAAGGGTCTCAGGGTCAATTTGACATGTTGGCCCTAAACGTGCTTTACCCAGCAGTTCTTCTTGGTTCTGAAATGCACTGAACTTATCACTGTCTGTCCTTATCTCTTCCCTGTCATTGTGTTCCATACCTTACCCAATTTATTGCTCTATGTGGTTTCCTAACATTGAATATTTCCCATAACTGCTTTGTATTCTATGCTTTAACCCATCATCTCTTGAAAGTAACTGTTTTAGGGGCTTCATTTCCCTCCTTTTCTTATAACTTACGAATTCTTTCGTCAAGTTCTAATCCTTCGGGGCGTTGATACGCCCGCACCATCGCCCAAATCATTTGGATCTTACTCATCAAGGATTTCAGCCTCCACCACAAGCATAAGTTCATAAAAGTCAGTATAAGCATTGCTATAGTTAAAATTAGTATCGGGTGTACCACGTAATGAAAGACCTGTGTTGCTGTTGGGGAAAATCCTGTGAAAACGTCCCACCAGTGGTGTTGGCCTACTTGTTCTACTTCAGTCAGGATGTTTTTTATTCTTTCTGAGTTGTGCTCCACCTGTAGGACCATGCGCTTGACTGTTTGGTTCACTTTTTGCACCAGTCTTCTTACTTCTGGATGCACGAGCATCGCCTTAAGAACCTCAACATCCATACCTATCTGTAATTTTGGCAACTCATGATACAGGTCATAGTCTGCATTAATTAGCTGCTGGGTGGTTACAGGAGCGGTATAGTTAAAATCACAACCTATAATCTTGGTAAAATTACATACACAAAAGTTAGTATTGTTAGTTTCCTCTTGGCAACTATCTACAGTTACGTTACTGCAAGCTGTTCTGACGCAGGCGCATCCATTCCCTACATAATAAACCTGCGACCGTACTCTATTGTGTGGAAGCATTTCAAAAGTGCATACACTATTTTCAGCATCTAAGCATAAATCTTCTGTATCTACTATAGCATTTTCACATATGTATCCTAGTTGCCCCCTAGGAATACATGCTTCTGTACTAACAGACTGCCACTTATTTTTGGCGTCATCATAACTCGCCCAAACATTATGATCTACTGGCCTAACAAGGACATTCTGATGTATGGTCCCTAAGGTAAGGATAGGGAAAATCGCCCTTTCCTCTGCAGCACTGATGGTAAGAACATAGGCTTCAATGTGCTCATGCTGTGGTACATAAGTAAAGTTTACTAATTGCCACCAGGCTTGATGGTCCCTTTCAAATTGTGTAGTACGACTATCCTTCAGTATCGTTTCTCTTATTTCCTGGGACAGCGTTCCTGACGTTCCTTCTCTTATTATCCCTGCTGCCACTGACTGTACCCACTGTTGTGTTTGTGTGCATTGGATAGCAAGCGCAATTTCCTTGCTAATGTCTCCTGTATAGCCGGCAATTCTAGCAAAATCTTCAGCAGTGTGATTTGCTACCAGGGTTAGTAACCTAACTACCAGTGATTGTGTTTCTGCCAATGTAAGCATAGATGAACTCAGGGGCACTTTAAGTTTTCCTAAGTTGGTGGTGACAGTACTCAATTTGTTAACCAATACCTCTTGATCTATGGTATTCAGTATTCCAAATCCAGTGCCGACCCATCCACTTATATCCCTTTGCGCCCGCCTGTGATAAGACCTAGTAGCTAGCCATGCCTCCCATCCTTTAAGGCTTTGTTGTATGAACGGTTGACAGTCCTTTTGCAGATGGGTAATGTTAGTCTGAATATTCATCTGCACCTTTTTCAGAGAGTACGTGGGGTCTAGCAGCAGTTTCAGTTCATCTGACCTCCTTACTACCTGGGGCCCGATAAAGGTTAAGTTATGCACCTTTCTACATTCAATTGGTGGAGTAATTTCTTGGGGCAAGTCTAAATTTGGATATAAGGAGATCACGTCTTCCGGTGATGCCACTTCGTATCTGGTAACACGTCTGGGGAAACTAGTACCCTGTTCCAGCGTTTTCGACTCCCTTTCACATGCGAACGTCATCGACTGATCTAATCTAAATGCCATCTCACACTGTGCTTTCCCTTCCTCGGGACCGCTAGATGCTACGATCTTTCCCACAGGAAAGAGGAGAGGGTGAGGGTCAAAGGTTATATTTTGAGGATGTAATTCCCCAAGTGAATCTTCTCTATAAATTACCGAGTTTCGGGGTTGTGATCCAGGTGGGTCTTCCCTGAAGTCACTCCACAGACATGAAATTGGGCCCTTTTGCTGGATCCAAACGGTGGGCTTGCCCATTTTCACTGGACTAAAGGTAATCAGATTATGTTTAAGAGTTGGCATCAAGGGTTGGATTGTTAATACCAGCCGCCTTGTTTTTCCTTCTACTGGGTCAAGTTCCCGGCACCCAATTTGGATTTGATCTCCCTTCTGTGCCACTAGGTATGTCCGCTTATCCCATTCCTCTTTTGGGTATGACTGATTGTTACGTAAGGCATAAACCTCGAAATAGGGCCCCTTCATCCCTGACTCCGGATGAATACACTGGTGTGCATTGGACCATGGGTCTATTGGGGCAGAGTTTCGAGGAAAAACTACATTCTGCCCGAATTGTATGGATGTTAGAAAAATAACTATCATAAGTATGGTTTCCCCCATTGATCTTCCTACCATTTGTATTTCCTTAGTGTGGGTGGTGCTGGATTCTGACGTCTATATTGCCTAAAATAAATTTGGTTAACTCGTGTAATAACCTTTTCTAATTCTGAGTCCAAATCTCTCTGTTTCTTGAATGGTCCTATTTGTTCAATTGTAAGAGAATGTTTTGGAACAGATGCATGACATCGGGCTGTTAATACTTTAGAGCGACTAAGCTTTAAACACTTTTGAAACCAGCGTTGCGCTTTCCAAAAACACCACCCTAATACCACTTGTTCAGGGGCCTCATATAATTCTCTGGCATCCAAAATAGACTTATTAGCAAACTTTTCCAAAGCTAAATAAGGATTCTTAACATACACCCAATCACCGGGATTAAAAGGATGCAACTTACAGTTAGGTTGTTTAGGTTGGTGGTCAATCACCACCGCAGCATTCTTGTCAAATTGCTTCCCCACCATAATCACATAGTCATAAATATACTGATTACCTATTTGATCTACAGCGTCCCCATTTACAGTTTGCATAGCATAAGGTCTGCCGTACAGAATTTCAAATGGGCTTAGCCTTTCTTTCGATCTTGGCTTGACTCTCAGTCTAAGCAGAGCAATAGGCAAAGCTTGATACCAATGCAAATTAGTCTCCTGGCATATTTTGGCAATCTGCTGCTTAATAAGATGGTTCATCTTTTCCACCTGGCCGCTGGCCTGTGGGCGATAGGGCGTGTGTAATTGCCATTTGATTTGTAGTGCTTTGCTTATTGCCCTTACCACTTTTGCACAGAAATGTGTACCCCTATCCGAAGAAATGCTCTTCGGTACCCCAAACCGTGGAATGATTTCATTCAACAGTACTTTGGTCACTTCTCTTTCCTTATTTGTTCTGCAAGGGAATGCTTCAGGCCACCCAGAAAATGTATCAGTTAATACCAGCAAATATCGAAACCTTCCTTTTCTTGGGAGCTCAGAAAAATCAATTTGCCACACTTCACCTGGGAATTTACCTCGATTTATGGCCCCTGGATGTATCTTAGTTCCTGTATTCGGGTTGTTCTTCAGGCACCTCTCACACTGGGATGTGACATGTTTTACAGTGGTGAACAATTTTGGTCCTGCTATCCGAGCCTGCAAATACTGGTATAGCGGGTCCAAACTCCAATGGGCTTTCTCGTGTTCTGCTTTCACAAACTGCCACATCGTATTCCCTGGTATTATTAACTGTCCCGTTTCCAATTGACCCCAACCATTCTCTAACATTTTACCTTTATTTCTCTGAATCCACCTGTGATCTGACTCCTGATATTCTGGCCGAAAATTTGTGTCTAACTCACCTGGTACTAGAGCTGCTACTTTTATTTCTTCAGTTCTTGCAGCAGCTAATTTAGCCTCTGCGTCTGCTTTTCTATTCCCTATCTCCGGGATAGTGTCCCCCTTTAAATGTCCCTTACAATGCATTATGGCCACCTGTGCTGGGAGCTGGACTGCTTCCAGCAGTCGCAGGACCTCTTTTGCGTGTTTGACTGTTTTTCCTTGAGCAGTTAACAGTCCCCTTTCTTTCCAGATGGCCCCATGAGCATGTACGACGGAAAAGGCATACTTAGAGTCTGTCCATATGTTGATCCGCATGTTCTCCGCCAATTCCAGGGCTCGAATCAGAGCTATCAGTTCTGCCTTCTGGGCTGAAGTCCCTGCAGGTAAAGGGTTCGACTCAATTACCTCTTCTGCGGTGGTAATTGCATAGCCGGCCATTCTCACTCCCTGCCTCACGAAGCTGCTTCCATCCGTGAACCAGTCGTCCGCATCTTCGAATGGTTCTTCTTTGAGGTCCGGGCGGCTGGAGTAGACGGCCTCAATTGTTTCCAGGCAGTCGTGCTCGATCGGCTCTGCTGGGGCTCTCCCTTCTAGGAATAAAGCTGGGTTCACAATGTTAGTGACCTGAATAGTCACGTCATCTGACTCAGCCAAAATGGCCTGGTATTTTAAAAATCTGGAAGGTGACAGCCAGTGGTTACCTTTCTGCTCCAACACAGCTGAGACGGTGTGAGACACCAGCACCGTTACCTTTTGGCCCAGCGTGAGTTTCCTGGCCTCTTCTATATTAATGATTACTGCGGCCACTGCTCTCAGGCAGCCAGGCCATCCCTTGCTTACTTCATCCAACTGTTTGGAGAAGTAGGCCACAGCTCTCTTACGTGGTCCTAACTGCTGTGCCAGGACTCCTAGGGCCATCCCCTGTCGCTCGTGGGAGAACAGCCAGAATGGTTTTGATACATCTGGGAGACCTAAAGCTGGTGCTCTCATTAGCTCCTGTTTCAGCTTTTTGAAGGCCCCCTCTGCTTCGGGAGTCCAAACTAGGACACTCTTGGTCTACTTCAACAAATCATACAGCGGTTTAGCGAGCATCCCGTACTGGTAGATCCATAGCCGACACCAACCTGTCATCCCCAGGAAGGCACGCAGTTCTCTCACCGTCTCTGGTTTAGGCATCTGGCAGATGGCCTCTTTTCTGGCTGCTCCCAGGGATCGCTGTCCTCTGGAGACTTCGTATCCCAGGTACACCACTTCTTTTTGCACCAGCTGCGCTTTCTGTTGGGAGACTCGATATCCACTTAAACCCAGAAAGTTTAACAGGGAAATAGTCCATGCAATGCACTCTTCCTCTGTCACTGTTGCTATTAGGAGGTCGTCTACGTACTGTAGGAGAGTGCCATCTCCCAGCGGCCTTTCCCACTGCTCTAACTCTTTGGCTAACTGATTCCTGAAAATCGTGGGGGAGTTACACCATCCTTGGGGCAATACTGTCCACGTAAGTTGGGTCTTTCTTCCTCTATCCACAAATTCCCACTCAAAGGCAAAAATCTTTTGACTCTCAGGAGCTAAAGGAAGGCAGAAGAATGCGTCTTTCAAATCCAATACGGTGAACCATGTCAAACTATCTTTCAGTTTAGTTAAAAGCGTGTATGGGTTAGCAACTACCGGATGTAATGTCTTGGTTATCTCATTTACTGCTCTCAAGTCTTGGACTAATCTATAAGTTCCATTAGGTTTCTTTACTGGCAGAATTGGGGTGTTAAAATCTGATTCACATTCTATCAATAATCCTAATTCTAAGAACCTTTTAATTATGGGCTCGATTCCCTTTCTATCCTCTAACCTCAGTGGGTATTGTTTCCTAACCACCGGCCTTGCTCCAGGTATAAGTTCAATAATGATGGGTGTTGCTTGTTTTGATTTCCCAGGTGTATCAGTAGCCCATACTAGTGGGTATACTTCACTTAGGATTCGCCTGATGTTATGATTCTCAGGCTTTGGTTCCACACAGCTGATTGTCAGGCTTAGAGCTGTGATCAGCTGTTCCTCATTTACTTGGAATTCCAATTTGTCTTTGTTGAACTTTATTATAGCTCTCAAATTCTCCAATAGGTCTCTCCCCAATAAGGGCTTTGGCGAATTTGGTAAATACAGGAACTGATGGATTCCCATTTGTTTCCCAATTTTGTATTTGATGGGTTTCAAAAAGTAAGCTTTTTCTGGTTGGCCTGTTGCTCCCACAACTTGCACAAATTCATCACTTTTAGGTACCAATTCCTGATTTAGAACCGAAAAGGTTGCTCCCGTATCAATCAAAAAGTCCAATTCCTTTTCACCTTCCCCTAGCTCCATTTTAACCAGTGGGTCTGCTAGGGAACGGCCCACCGGTCCCCCTCAGTCGTTATCCTGTTGTGTGGCCGTAGTAGTGCCCAATAGTCTCTCCCTTAACTGGGGGCATTCCTGCTTCCAGTGTCCCATTTTCAGGCAGTACGCACACTGGTTTGGCCCCACTCTAGTTGGGTGGGGTTGGAGTCTCCCCCCCCCCTCTTGCCGGATTGCCTCTACCTCTTCCCCTGGTTCCAGGTCCCGAGTAACCTGTATTCTGAGCTGCCACGGCTACAGCCACCACTCGAGCTATCCTCCTGTCCTCCTTTTTCTTCTCCTCAATTTCCCTATTATTATACACCTTCCATGCCTCATTTAGCAGTGTCTCTAGGTTTTTATTTGCTGGATGCTCAAGCTTTTGCAATTTCTTCCTGATGTCTGGATTACTTTGTCCCATCATTAATCCTAACAGGTGTTGTTTCCCTTCTTCCGTCGCTGGGTCCAGGGGTGTGTATTGTCTCATGGCTGCCCTAAGTCTATCCAAGAACTCTGATGGGGTCTCATAACGGGCTAGCCTCCCCCCAACTCTTGTCTAACTTATCAGGGCTGCACTCAAACTTAGATTTCCACCATCGTTCCAGTTCTTTTAATGGGGTCGGATCCTCTCGTTCCTCTCCTGGTTTGGGGAGGGGCCCTGGATGGTATTCCCACAGGCTTATTTCACTCTCTTTTCCACTGTCCCTCCTTGTTAGCTTAAGACATCGCTGCCCAATGCTACATGCATCGCAGCAACGTTCTTTAGGTTTTGAGCCTTTCTTATCCTTTTCCAGGGCTAGTACCAGAGGGTCTTGAGGGGCTGCATTAATTCCACACTCCTTTTGCCACTCAGGTTTATTCCTCAGGGTGAAGAACATGTCTGCATACATCACCTCATCCCATTTATTGAGCCGGCGGAGGAAGAGCATTAGTTGTAAAATGGTATTATAATTAATTGTCCCCTCTGGTGGCCATTTCTCACCATCATCCAATTTATACAACGGCCACCACTGCGTGCAGTATTTAAGGAGTGTCTTTTTACTTCCTCCTGGAATCCCCCCCAAGTCCTTCCAATGCTTCAGAATACATCCTAAGGGGGTTTTCATATTTATATCTTTGCTCGGTTGACTCCCCATTGCTATTTTCTGGGTCGGTGTTTCTTATCCCACCAAGTAAATCTCCTTCCCACAAGCACTATATACCAGTTTATCTTAGCACCTCATTCATACAATATCCAAGCGCTTCGTCCTTTTCTGACCTGGCCTCTCGCGAGGGACAGGAACTGCAGAGCCGGACTCCCACTCGCTTCGCAGCCGGGCTGCGTCTCAGACACACTCTCTCATACACGGTGCCAATTCATTCAAACTGTCCTACCTTTCCGTTCTATCAGAATACACTGCTTTACTGCAAGATGTCGCCGGCAGACCGTAAGATACCGATATTGGTCGGCTCCAGGCCGTCACACACTCGCAAAGCTGTAAATCAATAGTACGGTTTTGCCGATAATATCACAACAAATTTCAGACAACATAAAAACCACTAAACTCGTCCCTTTACAAAAATCTTACAGTCAATACATCAAAGCATACAACAGGGTTAAACAAAGGTAGTGGAGAAAATTGGACCGAGTCCCGGGATTTGTTGGACGTTCTCCCGGTCAGCCTGGAACCGTTCCCGGGATTTAGTTCAGTTCAGATAAAAACAAAACTGACCACTCTTTTTAACCCTTAAATCACAGTTTCAAACAAGCCAACAAGATCAATACAAGAAGAACAAGTGCATCAGAGTCTTGCCTCTTTTTTCTTACTCTCCTTATTTTTTTTTTTTTTTTTTTTTCTTCCAATTACCAAAAGGTACCCACCAAAGGCATCAATTACTGGTTAGCAAAGACACCAATTACCAAAAGGTACCCACCAAAGGCATCAATTACTGGTTAGCAAAGACACCAATTACCAAAAGGTACCCACCAAAGGCATCAATTACTGGTTAGCAAAGACACCAATTACCAAAAGGTACCCACCAAAGGCATCAATTACTGGTTAGCAAAGACACCAATTACCAAAAGGTACCCACCAAAGGCATCAATTACTGGTTAGCAAAGACACCAATTACCAAAAGGTACCCACCAAAGGCATCAATTACTGGTTAGCAAAGACACCAATTACCAAAAGGTACCCACCAAAGGCATCAATTACTGGTTAGCAAAGACACCAATTACCAAAAGGTACCCACCAAAGGCATCAATTACTGGTTAGCAAAGACACCAATTACCAAAAGGTACCCACCAAAGGCATCAATTACTGGTTAGCAAAGACACCAATTACCAAAAGGTACCCAAAAATACCAATTAGGGATTCTTTACCAGAGCGTCCTCTGGTTTACCCTCCGGTGGTCACGTCTGACCCCGTGTTCCCATAAAGCGCTTTATCCTAAAACCAATGAACAATGATAAAAAATACCTCTTTAATTTGGAGCAGGAGAAGCAGGAGATGCAGGGAACTCTTCGTCCACCAAAGAGCGCTTGGTCCGAGGGGGAGTCTCTTCTGACAAAAAGTCGTCAGGGGCGCCCAGAGGGTCCCAGCCCCGGACCCAGCGAGGGGACTCCTCAGATCCTGGATCCCCTGCTTCGTCCCATCTGGGTCGCCAGAAATGATGCCGATTTTTGCCCCAAAAGGCGAGAAATTACTGCTTAAGAGACTCAGTCAAATAAGCAGGAGGTATTTTATTACGACGTCGGAGAAATCCTAAAATGGGATTTCTAAATCCTTACAGCAAAAGCGTACCTTTTTATACAGTTTTAGGTTTGGGATTACATCATATTCATGCATATACATATGGGGAGTGGTGTAGGCGGAGCGTGGGCGGGGACTTCTCTTTTGAGGATCTTCTCAGGGGTCGTTCCGGTCGGCCTTCATCAGCTTCGAGGAGTCTTCCTCTTTAAACTTTTGAACCTCTCCCCAAATTTGGTCAATTCCCGGTGTAGTTGGCTTAGTCTCCAGGCCTTGGCAAGGGTCTCAGGGTCAATTTGACATGTTGGCCCTAAACGTGCTTTACCCAGCAGTTCTTCTTGGTTCTGAAATGCACTGAACTTATCACTGTCTGTCCTTATCTCTTCCCTGTCATTGTGTTCCATACCTTACCCAATTTATTGCTCTATGTGGTTTCCTAACATTGAATATTTCCCATAACTGCTTTCTATGCTTTAACCCATCATCTCTTGAAAGTAACTGTTTTAGGGGCTTCACCTCACTTGTTTCTGTTAAATAAAAGCCAGATTTTACATGAGGGCACTTCAGAGAGAGTGAAGGAGTGTGAGGGGGCTTTTAATATGGTTTTTTGGTTGCTTGTTTGTTTTGTTTTTCCTTAGGAATGGTTTACACTTAGTTTGTGTAGCTGCCTGTATTAGTGTTTCTCATGAACACATTTACTATAACACCTAGGTCTGCTCTACAAAATTTAGAAAAAAGGAAAAAACGTTGTCTCCACAGTGAACATCCTCCTTCCTCCACCCCCAAATCCACATGGCATTTCAGCCCATTCAAGTGAAAGAAACCCTTAACCACTGACACAAATGGGAATTAAGCAGAAAAATTCCAACTCCTCATGGCAGTCTTTAAGTTTTAACCCTGTGCCTTCCTCTACCTAACAGAGCTCCAAGTGCTCTACTTCACAAAAACATGGAGAGAGGGAATTCTGTTCCTGTTCTTACGCCAGTAAATTAGAAATGACAGGAGAAGCCTAAGAGTGCCATGCACAGAGTCATATCCCAAGTCCAGAAATCAGGCAAATAATGGACCCCAACTAAGGTAGTTTTCTAACAAGACAAACTGGGACAACTTTCCTCAGCTTCCAGTGCAGGTTCCGAGCTGAGAATGTCTCAAGCACCAGAAGTCGGATGAGAGACAACCAATAAATGGAAGATGCAAAACTGCTTTACATAGCTAACAGCGACACAAGCACCTCCAGCATCAGCTGAGAACACAGGGAAGTTCATCTTGGTTTTGGCTTTAGGCAGAAACACTTGTAAGGTGTAATTCCCAACTGCCAGTTTAAGCCAAGAGAGCTGAGCCTGGGTGCCATGCAACACTGAGTCTCCCCAGTGGAAAACCACACTCTACAGCTTTCATCAAGGATGGAAATGTTATTCTGGAAGAAAACAGGATAACTGTTCCTTTCACAGTGAGAAAATATCCATTACCTCAGAGTTTCACATGTGAATAATCTGGTTCAGAGCTCATTAAATTAACTTGGAGAAAAAAAAGTCAACCTCACTACAGTCATCTCCAGAAGGCCAAAGTAACAAAGGGAATGGGGGAATGAGATGAGTGGAGGGGCAGGGATAAAGTGTGAGTGTCTAGGATAAGACAAGAAATGGCATCTAATACAGAACTGAAAAAATTTTCATCCTAGTTTCTTCAAATTTCTTGTATGTCATGCAGTGTTATTACTTTTGGATAGTTTGGAGTTTATTTTCCCACCAGGAAGCCAAATTTAACTACTGTTATTAATACAAATGTCAATAACAGTTACACAGCAGTGGGAAAATACAGTTCATTCAGCATTTCATTATGGAGGCGTATTAAAATGCCTCTGCAAGCCTGTCTGTCTGGTAAAGTAATCAGTGGGAGTTTTATCGAGGCTGCACATAGGCCTACCAGGAGGATTTATGGGAGCCACATGTTTCAAATTTTTGTGGATTATTCTAGAAATTTCCCTCTTGTCCAAAGCTATATTTAAAATGTGGAGCTTTCAAACCTAATTCTGTATTTCATTAACCAGGCCCAAAATGCTATTTTAGAAGTCCCATCTCAGAGAAGGTTCTCGCTAAGCATTACTGGTGGGATAGGAGGGGACCCTCAGCCACCTGTGTGCATGAAGCAGAACCTGCCCTGAGTGGCACAAGCTGCCCCTGGCTGGGGAACAGCACACAGCCTTTCTGTGGGGTTTGTGCCAATGTCCTTCCACTTTGTAATGACTTTATAATACAAGGTACAACACAGACTTGAACAGAGCTATGAGGTGGTGGGCTTTTGTATGGAATTGGGTATTCAGTTTGGGTTTTTTACAGAAACTCTTTTTTCCCATCGTACCTATAAGCGATTTGAATGCTTCTGCTCCTTCCATACTTCAGGTGTACTAATCTGCACCAAATCCTTTCTTTGATTTACAGATTCAGCCAGTGATTCTCTACACAAGCCCAAGGTCCTTTTTAGAGAAAGCCACTTTCAGACCTGTGTGCAATTTACTCTACTCTATCTATCTATCTATCTATCTATCTATCTATCTATCTATCTATCTATCTATCTATCTATCTGTTGCCTTCCTTAGACAGGAGAGAGGAGGAGACAACCAACTGAAAATAGATTTAAAGAGGGGGAAATGTAATTTATGTCACCTGCATGACAATTTAATTGTAATTGAGGTCTATAGGTTTTTGTGTGATAGCAGAGATTTAAAGCTTGATGCAACTCAAAAATGAAGGCAAGGCTTTAATAAGGCAGCATTAAGCTGGGAATTGAACAGAATCAATACTGAGAATTAGCAAGAAAAGATTATAAAAGACATTTCAGTATTCAAGGAAAAAAGAGTTTTTGCATTTTATCATTTACACAGCATACCATGGCTGTGTTTTGCCTTATTTTGGTGTTCAGAAGTGCAGCAGAACCACAAAATCAGGGAACTCAAGCAAACAGGAAAGCTTTTGGCTTTTTTATGGTTAAAATGCATGGGTAGAAACACAGCTCAATTCCAGAAATCCCATTTGCTGAAATGGAAACCAGGCAATTGAGACTATTGCAAACTGCATCAGAGATTAAAGCAGCCTGCAACAAAGGAACCTTATTCCAAATCCAGCAAATCCTTACCTTGTCTCTAACTGTAAAGGTTTTCACAGTAGATGGACACTGGAATGTTCTATAACTTCTGTTACCCCGCAGGAGCAATGCAACAAGGTCAGTGTTTAACACAAACCCCTCTTTTTCTTCTTCTTTTTCTTTTTGCCCCAATCTCTACAGGGAGGTCCTATCCAGAACCGAAAATCCAAGCGCTGCCTGGAATTGCAGGAGAACAATGAAAATGAATTTGGATTTCAAGTGGTCCTTCACAAGTGCACGGGACAACGCTGGTCCATAACAAATGTCCTGAGAAGCTTGTCATTATAGCAGACTAAATTTTGTACCCATTTCTTTTGCTACTGTGTAGCAAGTACTGCATTGTCGCCTGCTGTACTGTATCCCTCCCGCTCCCCGTCCCCCCAGCTCCTTCTCTCCCCTTTTTGTCTCTGATTTGATTTTGTGAGTGTGTGGAAATAGGGTTTGTGGGCTGGAAATAAGAAGTTTTTATTTCACAATGATGTTTTCACGACATTTATAGAGATGCTGAATGACAGGTGATGGGTAGGCTATCCTAAAATATTTCACAACTGTAAATATTAAGCAAATGGAGAATATTTATATCTCAAACTTTTATTGAATAAAAAAGCCCAAACACTGTTACTGGGTAGGTGTCTCCATGGAAATCAATTTGGAAGCTAAGTGCTGGTTTCATTGCTTCATTAACCCAAGCCTGATCCTGGCATGTTGCTGCAGAGCATCAGAATTCTGCAGACTTTGGATAAAGAGTTCTACCTGCACACCAACAGCTACAGCAAGGGAGGATTTTCTCCATTCTCCCTCCAGAGATCTGTCTAGGCCACGGTAGGTACCGGTGTGCAAATACAGGGGAAAGGTCTGGGGTGTGGAGGTGTTATGTCCCCAAGTATTTTTCCTCTCCAGTACCACTTAATAAAACCCCAGAGAAAGCTCCAGGGCTCAAGTGAGGCAGGGAAGAGAATTTATTAAAAAGAAGGGAAAAAATATCCCAAGAGAAAAGCAGCAGCTACTGGAAGAAAAGTAAAATATAAACCCTGACATTTCACAGTGGGCTGGCCTCCATTTCAGTGGCTGAACCTTCCTTCCAATTCTTCATTGTTCTTACAAGTCTTTTTTTTTTAATGCAGTTGTTCCCTGGGTGCTGCAGACTTGGGCAAAAGTGGCTCCATCCAAGAGAAAAAGGGATGAATTCACTCTGCTTTTCTTCCTGCCTTGAAGGAGGTGTGAATGCAATTCCATATCACTTCATCTCTTCTCAGACTGGTGAGGAGAGGAAATTTGATGAGGTAAACCAGAGCACTGGGATTACTAGAGTTCATTTCCAGCAGCTTTTATTTGTATGTAAATTCCCCCATATTTTGATCAGTTTTTCTTGACAATAACAGTACACCTACCACATCTACCAGCTGATAAGGAGATACTGACAATTAAAGGAAATAGAACATGGCAAGACACCCCAAGCCGCCTTCCTACGGTACTTGCTTAAATATTTATGGACAGCAAATATCTTGTCAGGTATCATCCCTTGTGCCAGGATATCACCTAGGGTGCTTTCCCAAGGTCTCCCACTGTGTGTTCTCTCACCACATTTGCACTTGGGGCAAGCCACCAGCACCAAGGAGGAAAAAGTTGTGCTGGTGATGTGAGGAGAGCCTGCAGAGCATCTCCACATCCTCAGGGAAAAGCTGTTAGGGCTTGGTTGCTATCAGAGACCCTGGGTAATACTTTTGAAGATGGGCTGTTCAGAAGGGATCCAGGTTCCAGGAATTTATTCATTGATATGTTTATATACTTATTTTTACAAAGCTACAGGTTTCAGGAGCACAGATTCCTGACACCATACCCAGTCATTCCCAGCTGGAACTCTGACAGGAGAATTCCTGATTATCCTTGCCTGCCTGATCTTTCCAGGCTGGCCAACATCTGCTGGGAGTGACTGTGCAGGGCATGGTTTAGGATTGTCCTCTTTTGCTGGGGAAGGTTCTTTGGCTTCATCTTTCTGAAGGACCAGAATTTCATCCTCCAACACCATGTGTCTTTTTCTGTGTCTTTTATAAACAGAAGTTAATCAGTCAAAACTAATCACTGAGCCTTTTTGTGTATGGTAATCAAGAGGTAGTTGCAAAAATTATAATTAAGCAAGTAGCTGTCATATGTCATTTTATACTGGGTAGCACTGAATATTTATTTAGCTGGAGATATAAAGGGAAACAGATTTTAGAAGGTCATACTTACATTTTACAATCAATGTAAAAATGTGTCTGTAAGCATCATTTTGCTTGCACAATTTTGCTTGCAGACCTAAATTATGTGTATTTGTGTGTGTATATCTCTACATCATCAAATACGTGTAAATTTATATTTAAAACATCAGCATGCATGTACACAGACAGCTCACTGGCCAACCACAACAGAAGCAGAATTACATTAAAGTGCACTTTCTCCAACTACAGCCTTTTGAGACGTGCAGATAAGAGACCAAAATGTCAGCTTTGGTTCACAAGTACATCACTGCTACACAGATCACCTTCTGCACTGCAGCTATCTTTAATGCTGACAAAAAACGCAGAACACGTGATCCTTTTTCAACATTTTTTCAAGTGAATGTTAGAAGTTTTCCACAATAACTTCTCCAACCAGAATACAAAATAGCTGTGTTCACACAGAGGCTCTGGAGGCAATTAGCAAGGCTTTTATCTAACAGTGCATTTTCTACTGATTTTCTAAATTTTCCCCCTGCTGCACACCTTGCTTTAAAAATACTTAAAAGTGCAAAAGTTGAGTCTCAGGTCTGTCCTTCATGGCTACATTTTAACAGCAAAGCAATGTATTGTTGTTTACTGGCTAACATGAGCTTTGCATTGTCACATGAAATGACAGTTTTACCTGAATTCAGTCTTGTTCTGAACAGTCTGAGGGGATTTTTGTGATAAACCAGCTGAAAACTGTTTAGCACTACAAAAACATACTTTTCATGATAATATATTGTTTCCAGTGAAGTAGTCTCATTTGAGGTGCATATATGATAGGATAGTTTTTCAATTGAAGAATATAATCTTAGGATATGAAAACAACAAATATATATTAGTTCAAAAGGCCAAAGGTGCATGAAATTTTAATTCAAATTTTAAAAGGAAAGAAACTGAGTAGTCTAAATAAACTAGACCACAGTTTAGAAGGTGGTGACTGCTCAGGCCTAAAAGTATGAAGAGTTCAGCCTTTAAACTCTGCTGACATTCTTGATCAGAAGTCTGTGTGGGTGGCAGTTTTGGGGTTTCTTTAACGAACAATAGCAGGCAAACATTTTAACGTAGAGACTCTTTCTTACTCCTAGAGAACCAAAGCTCCTGTAAGCACACACAAAGAATGTTGTGAGCTCCAGCTTGTCATTTGGACTGATAGTCCCTTACTTTCTCTCATTGCTAAAATCACTTGATTTCAGTGTTTTATTTCCCCATCTGCTCTAGAAGTGGCATACCAACAGGTAACCTCAGGAAGATCTGCCCATTTTCTGCAAACACAGATAGTAAATAACCATATTTAAGTGCCCATAAATGCCAGTTATTCTCATACCAGTTAGGAATATTTTGCTGCAGATGACAAGAGCACTCGTTCAAATTCAAAACAAGCCACCAAAGGTTACATTCTTATTTTCAGCATCTGTTAATAAGGGTTTTCTGTGCATCATATTTTTGTGATTTACCATTATTTTATAGTTTTCTGTATTCTCATAGACATTGTTCAGCTGTTAACACAAGAAGTATCACTTGAGTTAAATGCTCTGGAAATGCTCACAATTAAAGAGGAGATTCTAAAAATATGTCCCAAACTTGTGGACAGATCACCTTGAAGAAGCACTGACAACCACAAAAAGCATCCTGTTGCACAAAAAGGACCTTGCCACCAATATTGGATGCTGAGACCTTTCTAAACAGTAGAAAAAGTACAACACAAGCAGTGCAAAGACAAGAATCAAAAGCTGTGCATGGGCAGCACTTTCCAAAACAGGTCTCGTGCTTTAGGCATTTTTGCTGACCATATCTCATCAGATCTGGCAGCCATTCAGAGAGAGCTTCTTTTATTAAGAGATGAAGAAAGATCATCACACTAAAGAAGTGAATTGCCTTGACTTTTAGTGTGCCTCACATGCTTTGCTATTGAACACCTTTTACCTGGGCGTGCATTGCAGGAGGGAAAAAAACACCACAAAACCATCAAACCTGTATCAAAGCTAGCTTTACATTTCTGGCAGGCATCACTTTCCTAATCTGCCTCACTTTCCTGTTCTTAGAAATCAGAGTCCAAAGTTCAGTTGAATATCTTGGAAGGCACATTGGGTATGTGTGAGATAGCTAATCCTTCTGCCTGCAGCTGAATGCAATGTGTACCACCTCCATTTTTCTAACCTGTATGTATTGTGCCTAGGCACTTCAATGTTAGATTTCTGTGTATTTAGCAATGAACAAAGTTAAAGAAAAACCCCTCTCTTACACCCAGTTTTTTTAGCAGAGAGACAGAAGCGTTCAAAGTGTCAGTTCAGGCTTGAACCAGTTCATATTTAAATCATTTTATTGTTCCGTAGCATGACTTCCTCTACTTGGTCTCACAATCACAACTCCTGTCAAGGATGGCAAATTTAAATAATTCTTCTTGAGAGTAAAGCTTTCAGATATTAAACCCTTGACTGAATTTTCCTAGGAGAGATTGAATCACATGGAGATTTCATCATCTGGGAAAGGGCTTGGGGGAAGTGCTGCGCTGCTGTCCAGGGCAGTCGGACTCGTTCTGAGCCTTCTTTGGGGGTCAGGAAAAGGGGGGGGGGGGTGAAGACTCGGGGCTCTGATGCCGTTGGGGGCACCCCAAGGTGCCCAGGAGAGGGAGCCCCACTGCGGTGCAGGAGCAGGTGGGGGGCGGGCGAGGGGCGGGGGTCACGCTGGGTGCCGTCCCCCAGAGGGACCCAAAGCTGCCACCAAATGCGCAGGGAAATTGCATTCCAATGTCTTGGGACAGAGGCTCATGGGAAGTTTTCTCAGCTATCCAAGGCACGGAGCCCTGGAGCCAAGTCAGCCTGAGCTGCTGCGTGCTTGCTGTGAGCCTTGAGGGTGAGCGCGCATCATTGCGGGCTTGGGATCGATTGAAATGCGCTAAGGAAACCAGCTCTGGCGAGGGAGGCAGGGAGGGAGGGAAATGCTCTCTTAACATGTGCCAATGCTTCTGTCAAACTCATCAGGGCAGGACAGCGTTCAGACTGAAAGTGTGAGAAGATGTGGAGTGAGACAGAGAATCTGACAGGAGCACCGGACTCACAAGTGCACGCATTTTGCTTTTGGCTTGGATTTAAACTCAGAAGTTGTAAGGAATTTGGGAAGGAGAAGGGACATTCCAGAAGGAAAAGAAGAAAAAGAAGTTGTTGTTGTTACAGCCCTGGCAAAATCTTTGGTTCTAGTAATAAAGGAAGTTAGTTGAAATAAAAAAAAGAAAAAAACGTGGGTTTTTTCCTTCACTGTTGTATTTGTTGGTGGTAGATGGTGTGTTGTTTTATTTCTTGGTCTTATTAACTCTGTGTAAATAGTTTTTTGAGTGAAGCTACCTTTCTGGATGGGTTGGTTTGTATTTGAGGTAGGATTAATTTCAAGAGGTTTCTTTCCTAGACTTCTGGTAGGTATTCCTGGGATTTTGGTTTTGTTTACTGTATGTATCAACAGAGAGATTTGGTAGGGCCAGCTGGGCTGCTGGAGTTTTGGGTGTTAATTTATTAGATGGCTTTTGTTAAACACAGAATAATTATGTAAGTTAACAGCAAATTACCCAGTTTATCTAGGTATGCTACCTAAACACAATGCTTTATATCTTACCATTTTTCTATTCTTCTGGTCCAAGTAGTTGTGTCAAAAAAGAAAGCACTGCTATTTTTCTGAAGAGCTTTCTTCTATAACAAGGCCTTTCCTCCCATTGAATTTGAGTCAGAGGAGCCAAACAGCTGCAGCTGCTCTGGGGGCTTTTATATTTGGTGGGATTAGCCCCCTCCCTTTTCCCAGGCATCATGGGAATGGGAGGCGGGCACCATCGGGGTATATTAACCCCAGCCTTTGCTGAGGGGCTTCATTCCCTCTCTGGGATGTGCTAGGGTAAGGGCTCTCCTGTCATTTCAGTGAAGAGGCTCTTTCAGCTTATCTCAGCTTGCTTTCAGCAGGTGTTTCTGGGCATCTAAAGCAACAGAGGCTTGGAAGATCCTGTGAAGAAAATGGCATGGAATACAGGGAGTATTTAAGGTGACGATTTTGGATTTTGTGTTTAGGGGTGATAAAGCGCATTTGCAATTTCTGGTTTTGTTCTTGTTTTGTGTTTTTATTGTTTTTAGGAGGTGCACAGCTTCCAGAGATCCCAGGTTGTGTCAAGCACAGCACTTCTTTCAGCAGATTCATTATGTCACAGGAGGCATCTGCCCAGTGTCAAAAATGATGTTTGAGATTGAGGTTTCAGGTGAGTTGAGGTTTGTGACTGGGAGAGGGAGGGTGAGCAGGTATCCAGTTAGGAGTTATTGGGGGGCAGGGGGGTTTGCAGGCAGCAGGGTGAGAGAGGGTGTTTATTTGAGAGCCCCCCCACACAAGGCTTTTCAGAAGCATAGCAGAGGCATTCCCATGTCTTCCTCACACAAGGTCATCCACTGCACTCACAGGAATGCCATTTAACTTTGCTTTTCTCTAACCCAGGTGCCACTGATAATAAAGGTCACAGCCTTGGAATCAGGATGAAGGTGGAGCCTGAAGGAGCCAGGCACACTCAGGAGAGGGCAAGTAGCTGACTTGCTGGGATTTGGCCCACATAACTCTGAACTCATACGTTGGTTTTGGTTTTCTTTATTGTAGCTGACCGAGAGGCTAACAGGCGATCACGGGGCCCTCCGAGGCAGACTCATTTCAGGTGCAACGTGGATTCACATCGCCGATCATCCAAAAGATAAGTCGGGGGCCACGGCCTGGAGAAGGGAGAGTAGCGGGTTGCGAGTTCTTGGGACAGATTTAAAATTAGCAGAGGGAAAAGCAATCTTTTCCAAGGGGCCTCTTAGGACAGCTCAAGGGAGAGACTCCACATTTGATGGCAGCGTGCAGGTGGGCAGGGCAGAGCAGTTCCGGTCCACGTCGTGTTGTCCGGTGTACCGTGTTACCTACTGTGTCTTTGGGGTCCCTTTTGCCTTTTCCCCTCAGGCCCTCACCACAAGCATCATGTGTCGTGTTTAACGTCCCCCCATTTGTCACATTCTGTGTCACGGGTGTCTGCACATGTTTGTGCCGGAGCTGCTCTGCCCTGCCGCAGAGGCTGCTGCAATAGGACAAGGCTCAGGGACACGCAGTTTGTGGGGTGTCGCCGGACTCTAGATGATATTCCTAGATAGACAGAAGATGTTTGGAGCTGTGAAGATATCCCGCAGCCCTTTGACGTTTATCCTCGCTTTCTTTCAGACACAGGAGGATAAAATCCAGGGCAAAATCCATCCACCCATCCCGGGAGAGGAGGTTCCCCCGAGCAGGTCAGTCACCGTTTGTCTCTGCAGGGGGAGTGTAAAGTGTGACTTTGTTACAGCTCTGTTCTTTTTCTTTTTAGGAAGTAAAGCTGGACATCAGCAGTCAAGGTGAGGTGGGCAAGGTGAGCATTGAGTAGCGTACAGAAGCAGTTGTTATTGCTCAAGTCTCACTTTCCGGTGCAGCTCTAAGCATCTGTTCCTGTTTCTGCGCTTTAGGCAATCCACTCGGAGTACGCCGAGCCCCAGTCACCAACCGGCCGACGCACCGGGTGTGCCGCTCTCCCGAGCCCTGGGGAAGTATCACGGGACTTGGCAATGAAGCCTCTGCCTTTTCTGTTTAAAGGTGTCACCAGGGTAGCCTTCAGCAATGGCCGAGGAGTTGCGGTGAGTCAGGGAAGTAGGGAGGAGGAGTGAGGCTCCGCTCAGGTTTCAGCAGCGCCACATCACCTCGTCTCCTCTTAGCCCAGGCGTACCCACGACGATGGCGTCAGCCTCCGAGTGTGGCTGAAGCGTGTGGCCCCAGGAGCCGGGCATTCTTGGGAAAAGAGTGAGTGGCAGAATTGTTGGGTTTTGGCCAATGTGCTGCTGAGGTTATGCATTGATATTTCGTTTTCTTTATTGGAGCGGACCAAGAAACAACAGGAAGCTGTTTAACAACAGTGCCAGCAGGACCTTCCCAGCTGTCGAGGCAGCCTTCCTTTGCACCTGACACAGACCAGCATCCCCAGATGCCTGAGAGATAAGTAGAGGGCTACGACCCACAGAGGGGATGAAACCAGGGTGCAGTGCAGGGACCCACCGGGAGGGGTTTCTGAGTCCGCTTTGGAGACGGGGGTGTCCACGAAGTGGCCCCTTAGGCTTGGGGGGGAAATAAAAGCAAAGTCTCACTTTTGATCTCAGTGCTGAGGTGCGCAGGGCAGAGCAGTACCGGTGTGTATTGTGTCAATTGTCTATTGAGTGTTCTGTGTGGTTGGATGTGTCATGTCCTTTACCTTAGGCCTTTGAGGAGCCTAGCAGAAACCCTGGCATCACTGTTAGCATCGGTAATCTCTGCATTCCTTGGCCTGGTACCCAGGCCATTGACCTTTTGACTCAGGAGCTCCGACAGGCATCAGAATTGCATCTCTCTTTGGAAGCATCCAGTCAGGTGGCTTTTCAGGTCTTGTTCTGAGCTGCACGGACAGCCGTGCTCCTCAATGCTCCATTTCAACGGATTAGGCTTTGTAAGAATGCGAGGTTAGGGAGAGGATTCTGACCGTAGGATTCCTGGGTATCCATCTTTGCAGTTCTTGGAATAAATCCTTCAGCCAGCATCTTCCTCCAGGGTTCTCTGAGCCTCATCAGTTTGCCATCTGTCTCACCTCGGTCATCTCCTTTTGCATTCTCTCAGTCCTTGCAGCCACTTTCCTTGCCAGGAGCTTTCTGTCCCTGTTGTGTCCCCCCTGTCTGTCACGTCCTGTCCCGTGTCACGGGTGTCAGCGCACACATTTGTGCCGGAGCTGCTCTGCCCTGCCGCATAGCCTGGTGCAATAGGGGAAGTCCCTGGGAGTTTGTAATGTGAGGTGTGGTGGGACTCTAGATGGGATTTGTAGATGGACACAAGATGTCTGGAGCTCCTAAGTTATCCTGCAACAGTTTGAGTCTTGTCCTAACTTTTTTTTCAGATTCAGATGGATTAAATGTGTGCCAGAGGGCCCCATCCCGGGTGAGGGGTTTCCCCCGCGCAGGTGAGGCCCCGTTTGTCTCTGCAGCAGAAGTGTAAATGATGCCTCTGTTACAGCACTGTTCTTTGTCTTTCTTTTTAGGAAGCAAATGTGGATGCCAGCAGTCAAGGTGAGCAGTGGAGAGAAGTAGTTGTTATTGCTCAGGTCTCAATTTCTGGTGCAGCTCTAAGCTTCCATTCTCGTTTGTGCGCTTTAGGCAATCCACTCGGAGTATGCCCAGCCCCCGTCACCAGCCGGCCGATGCACCGGGTTTCCTGCAAATGTGAGTCCTGTGGATGCATTACAGGACTTGGTGATGAAGCCCTGAACTTTTCTATTTAAAGGTGCCATCCAGGTGGCCTCCGGCAAGTGCTGAGGAGTTGTGGTGAGTCAGGGAAGTAGGGGGGAGGAGCGAGGGTCCACTCAGGTTTCAGCCATGCCAAATCACCTCATCTCCTCTTAACCCAGGCACCCCCTGTGGCGACGGCCTCGGTCTCCGAGCGTGCCCGAAGCGTGCGGCCCGAGCAGCTGAGCGTTCTTAGGAGCACGGTGAGTAGCAGGCTTGTGGGGTTTTGGCCGATGTGGTGCCACGATCCGGCATTGATGTTTGGTTTTCTTTAATATAGCTGTCTAAGAGACACCAGCCCGGTGCCAGCCGGACCTTCCCAGCTGACGAGGTTTCCTTTCTTTGCACCTGAGACCGGCATCCCCAGATGTCTGAGAGAGAAGTAGAGGGCCACGACCCCCAGGGGGGATGAAAGCAGGGTGCTGGTTTGGGAATTACTGGGAGGGGGGGTTTGAGTCCGCTTTGGAGGTGAGTAGGTTTGGAGGTGAGGAGTGTCCATGAAGTGGCCCCTTAGGCCCCATAAAAGCAAAATCTCACTTTTGATCCCAGTGCTGAGGTGAGCGGGGCAGAGCAGTCCCGGTGTGTATTGTGTCACTTGTCTTTTGTGTATTCTGTGTTGTTGGATATCTCATGTCTTTTATCATAGCCCTTTGAGGGGCCTGTCAGAAACCTTGGCACCAGTCTTAGCATCTGTACTCTCAGCGTTCCTTGCCCTGGCACCGATGCCATGGAACTTTTAACTTGGTAGCTCAGACAGGTATCAGAATAGCAACTCTTTTTCGAAGCATCCGGTCAGATGGCTTTTCAGGTCTTGTTCTGAGCTGTACGGACAGCTATGCCCTGCCAGGATCCATTATGGCAGATTAGGACTTGAAAGAATGTGAGGACAGGTAGAGGCTTCTGACCGTAGGATTCTCGGGCATCCATCTTTGCAGTTCTTGGAATAAATCATTCAGTTAGCATCTTCTTCCTTCAGTGTTTTCTGAGCCACATCAGCTTGCCATCAGTCTCACCTCTGTCATCTCATTTGGCATGCTCTCGGTGCTCGCAGTAATCCTTTTTGCCAAGAGATTTCTGTCTGTGTTGTGTGTCCATTGTTTGTCCTGTCCTGTGTCACGGATGTCCGCACATATTTGTGCCGCAGCTGCTCTGCCCTGCCGCATAGCCTGGTGTAATAGGACAAGCCCTGGGGGGTTGAAATTTTTCATGTGGGGTGTACTTGGACTCTAGATGCTGTTCCTAGATTGATATAAGGTGTTTGCAGCTTTTGAGTCATCCTGCAGGTGTTTGACATATGTTCTAACTCTCTTGCAGGTGCAGATGCATTGCATCCATGGCAGAGCACCCCATCCTGGGTGAGGGGGTTCCCCTGAGCAGGTCCGTCACCATTTGTCTGTGCGGGGGGAGTGTCAAGTGTGGCCCTGTTACAGCACTGTTCTTTGTCTTTATTTTTAGGAAGTATAGCTGGATCTCAGCAGTCAAGTTCAAGAGGGTAAGGTGAGCAGTGAGGAGCAGTAGCCTTGCTTGTTGCTGAGGTCTCAATTCCTGGGGCAAGTCTAAGTCTCCATTCTCGTTTTTGTTCCTTAGGCCATCTGCTCGGAGCATGCCAAGCTCCCATCCCCAATGGGCCGACGGACCGGGTTTGCCGCTCTCACGAGCCCTGCGTTCCAGGCAGCCATCAGGAACTGCCGTGGAGTTGCGGTGAGTCAGGGAAGTAGGGAGGAGGAGCGAGGGTCCACTCAGGTTTCAGCAATGCCACGTCCCCTCCTGTCCTCTTAACCCAGGCGTACCCCACGACGACGGCGTTGGCCTCCGAGCGCGGCCGGAGCGTGCGGCCCGAGGAGCCGGGCCTTCTTAGGAGAAGGGTGAGTAGCAGGCTTGTGGGGTTTTGGCCGATGTGGTGCCACGATCTGGCATTGATGTTTGGTTTCCTTTGATATAGCTGTCTAAGAGACACCAGCCCGGTGCCAGCAGGACTTTCCCGGCTGGCGAGGCGGCCTTCCTTCGCACCTGACATGGACTGGCATCTCCATATGTCCAAGAGATAAGTTGAGGGCTACGACCCACAGAGGGGATGAAAGTGGGGTCCTGGGTCGGGGCTCCTGAGGGGGGGGGTTGAGTTGTCTCTGGAGATGAGGGTAGCCAAGATGTGGCCCCTTAGGCCACGTAAAAGGAAAGTCTCACTTTTGATCACCGTGCTGAGGTGCACAGGGCAGAGCAGTCCCGGTGTGTATCGTGTCCCTTGTCTTTTGTGTATTATGTGATATTTGGGTATCTCATGTCTTTTCTCTTAGCCCTGTGAAGGGCCTGTCAGAAACCTTGGCGCCATTCTTAGAATCTGTGATCTCAGTGTTCCTCAGCCTGGTACCCAGGCCATTGAACTTTTGACTCGGGAGCTCCGACAGGCATCAGAATTGCATCTCTCTTTGGAAGCATCCAGTCAGGTGGCTTTTCAGGTCTTGTTCTGAGCTGCACGGACAGCCGTGCTCCTCAATGCTCCATTTCAACGGATTAGGCTTTGTAAGAATGCGAGGTTAGGGAGAGGATTCTGACCGTAGGATTCCTGGGTATCCATCTTTGCAGTTCTTGGAATAAATCCTTCAGCCAGCATCTTCCTCCAGGGTTCTCTGAGCCTCATCAGTTTGCCATCTGTCTCACCTCGGTCATCTCCTTTTGCATTCTCTCAGTCCTTGCAGCCACTTTCCTTGCCAGGAGCTTTCTGTCCCTGTTGTGTCCCCCCTGTCTGTCACGTCCTGTCCCGTGTCACGGGTGTCAGCGCACACAATTGTGCCGGAGCTGCTCTGCCCTGCCGCATAGCCTGGTGCAATAGGGGAAGTCCCTGGGAGTTTGTAATGTGAGGTGTAGTTGGACTCTAGATGGGATTTGTAGATGGACACAAGATGTCTGGAGCTCCTAAGTTATCCTGCAACAGTTTGAGTCTTGTCCTAACTTTTTTTTCAGATTCAGATGGATTAAATGTGTGCCAGAGGGCCCCATCCCGGGTGAGGGGTTTCCCCCGCGCAGGTGAGGCCCCGTTTGTCTCTGCAGCAGAAGTGTAAATGATGCCTCTGTTACAGCACTGTTCTTTGTCTTTCTTTTTAGGAAGCAAATGTGGATGCCAGCAGTCAAGGTGAGCAGTGGAGAGAAGTAGTTGTTATTGCTCAGGTCTCAATTTCTGGTGCAGCTCTAAGCTTCCATTCTCGTTTGTGCGCTTTAGGCAATCCACTCGGAGTATGCCCAGCCCCCGTCACCAACCGGCCGATGCACCGGGTTTCCTGCAAATGTGAGTCCTGTGGATGCATTACAGGACTTGGTGATGAAGCCCTGAACTTTTCTATTTAAAGGTGCCATCCAGGTGGCCTCCGGCAAGTGCTGAGGAGTTGTGGTGAGTCAGGGAAGTAGGGGGGAGGAGCGAGGGTCCACTCAGGTTTCAGCCATGCCAAATCACCTCATCTCCTCTTAACCCAGGCACCCCCTGTGGCGACGGCCTCGGTCTCCGAGCGTGCCCGAAGCGTGCGGCCCGAGCAGCTGAGCGTTCTTAGGAGCACGGTGAGTAGCAGGCTTGTGGGGTTTTGGCCGATGTGGTGCCACGATCAGGCACTGATGTTTGGTTTTCTTTAATATAGCTGTCTAAGAGACACCAGCCCGGTGCCAGCCGGACCTTCCCAGCTGACGAGGTTTCCGTTCTTCGCACCTGAGACCAGCATCCCCGGATGTCAGAGAGAAGTAGAGGGCCACGACCCCCAGGGGGGTGAAAACAGGGTGCTGGTTTGGGAATTACTGGGAGGGGGGCGTTTGAGTCCGCTTTGGAGGTGAGTAGGTTTGGAGGTGAGGAGTGTCCATGAAGTGGCCCCTTAGGCCCCATAAAAGCAAAATCTCACTTTTGATCCCAGTGCTGAGGTGAGCGGGGCAGAGCAGTCCCGGTGTGTATTGTGTCACTTGTCTTTTGTGTATTCTGTGTTGTTGGATATCTCATGTCTTTTATCATAGCCCTTTGAGGGGCCTGTCAGAAACCTTGGCACCAGTCTTAGCATCTGTACTCTCAGCGTTCCTTGCCCTGGCACCGATGCCATGGAACTTTTAACTTGGTAGCTCAGACAGGTATCAGAATAGCAACTCTTTTTCGAAGCATCCGGTCAGATGGCTTTTCAGGTCTTGTTCTGAGCTGTACGGACAGCTGCACCCTGCAAGGTTCTGGTATGATGGATTAGGACTTGTAAGAACGTGGGGACAGGTAGAGGCTTCTGACCGTAGGATTCTCGGGCATCCATCTTTGCAGTTCTTGGAATAAATCATTCAGTTAGCATCTTCTTCCTCCAGGGTTCTCTGAACTTCATCAGCCTGCCATCAGTTTCACCTTGGTCTTCTAATTTTGCGTCCTCTCGGTGCTCGCTGTCATTTTCCTTACCCAGAGATTTCTGTTCCTGTTGTGTCCCCGTTGTTTGTCCTGTCCTGTGTCATGGGTATCTGCGCACACATTTGTGCTGGAGCTGCTCTGCCCTGCTGCATAGCCTGGTGCAATAGGCGAAGTCCCGGGGACTCGATGTTTGTAATGTGGGGTGTAGTTGGACTCTAGGTGGGATTTGTAGATGGGCACAAGATGTCTGGTGCTCTTAAGTTATCCTGCAGCTCTTTGATTTTTGTCCTTTCTTTCAGGTGCAGAAGGATAAAATCCAGGGCAGAGCCCCCCATCTCGGGTGAGGGGATTCCCCCGAGCAGGTCAGTCACTGTTTGTCTCTGTAGAGGGAGCATAAATGATGGCTGTTACAGCAGTCTTCTTTGTCTCACTTTTTAGGAAGTCAAAGCAGAGAGCAGCAGTCAAGGCCGAGTGAGCGAGGTGAGCATTGAGTAGTGTACAGAAGCAGTTGTTTTTGCTGATGTCTCAGTTTCTGGTGCAGCTCTAAGCATCTCCACTTTTTTTTTTATTTTAGGTGGTCCGCTTGCCATCTCTCCTGGCCGAGCATGCCCATTCCAGGTGTGTGCAGCTTCGGGTATCGGTGTGGCATCCTTGTCAGATTTGGGAGGTTGTGTTTTCAGTGTCTCAGCATGCTTTTCTGCTTTTTTTCTTTGCAGGTGCTGTCACTGCCCTAGGCATGCCAAGGAACGGAGGAGGGCAGGTGAGTCGGGGTTTAGGCAGGCTGACTCATAGGTGAGCATTACACAGCAGCATGCTAAGGGTGTACCTTTTCTTTTTGCAGGTATCTTCTGGGCACCCTCTGGAGTCAAATCAAGATTTGAGGTGAGCCGGGGCAGGGGTGCGGAGAAGCCCTGGGGGTTACTGTTTTTGATGGCAATAGTCACCTTTTCTGTTTTGTCTTAGGTACCCTGAGGAGCCTCGTAGCCAAAGGTTGGGAAGGACAGCACCAAGGCACACACGGAGCACGTTTCATCATCCACGTCCGACTGAGGATGGATTTTGTCTGCTCCTTTTCCAAAAGCTAAGTGTCGGGGCCAGTGGTTGGGAGAAGGGGAAAAACCTTTACTGTCGCAGAGGGCAATTTGATGTCAGCTTGGTGGAGAGGTCTGTAGTGGGACAGGCTCTCTGGAAGTAAAGGGAGAGGGTTTCTCCTCAGCCTGACCAGAGCCTTTGCCGGGCAGGGCAGTTCCAACCCATCTCAGGATTCTCGTGAACTTTGTGTTGTCCGCCTTCCTCAACTCAACATCGTCACGGATCTTTCCCCTGAGGAGCTCGCCTTCAGGTCCAGAGCTATCTCCACGGTCACCCAGCAGTCCGCTTCCTTCTCTAGGCTCCCCGAGCCTCTCGAGCATCCTCTTAACTGCTGTGGCACTAACTTCTTTTAACGAGTTACATTTCATCATCGCGTGCCATCGTCATAGGGCTTCCTTTCCTTTGGCATCATCAGCCTCTGGCTCATCTTGCGCTAGGAATCTCGGGTCCCTAAGGGGACAGTGCCAGGCAGTTGCCACTTGTCTCTGTGTTATGTCACCCATGTCTATGTTATGTTGTCCGTGTCTGTGTCCGTTGTCTTCCATGTCATAGGCCTTTGTTACGTCTCGATGCTTTATCGGCACTATTCTGTGCCATATAGGCCGTATTCTACTCACGTTCCTTTCTGGATATCCCTTATTCTGGCATCTTTACATTTTTACTCTTTGAGACAGGAATGTCTCAAACGGACAAGATGTTCTCATCCCTCTTCCTTCTCACTACCAGCTTTGGTAGTGCCTTTTTTTCCATGCCATTCTCTTGGACTGCTAGAGGGAGTGTCTTACACCCTCCTCATGTGACTGCAGTACTTCTATAGGTTCCATCTTCTCAAGGATATAGGACTCAAGAATTCATCTTCCAGCAAGTTATCTCAAGTCCTGGCTTTTATATTGTGTGTACCTGTGCTGGCTTATACTGTATGTACCTACACTCTATGTACACTTGCACTGTATGCATCGACTTACATTGTTGTGTGTACTTATATTGTACCACTTATGGTTGGAGCTGCCCTGCCGGGGCACATAGTCACAGTTAGGTAGAAGAGTTATAAAAACTTTACTGTTCATCTGTCTTTTATGGGATTTTGGGTAGAAAACTTATTGGTCCAGAGTGGAGACAAGTCCTAGCTGTCAGATAGCCACTCGTTGACCGCTTCCTGTCGTCTCACAGGTCCCTGAGGCTGCCGATTTCCCCAGAATCTACCATTTGACGTCAAGGAGCGCAGCCAGAAGATGTGTCGCAGCACGTTCTTCAGCGTCTCGAGTAAGGGCCACAGCGAGCATGTAAGTGGGAAGAGTGTGTGAGCGTGTGTGAGAGCACGTGTCTGTCTGCGTCTGCTCGTCTCTGCATGTGTCAGCGCATGCTGACTGGATTTAACCTTGTGTGTGTGACTTTTGCTTTTCAAGTTTTTCAACTCATTTTTAAATTTAGAATAAAAAATCCCCAGCTGGGTTCCCCCCCCCCCCCCGGCTGTTTTTTTTTTTTTTTCCTCGGTCCCGGTCAGTCTGTGAGGCGACGTTCATCACCAAAGTTTGGGTGCGGACCGTCCAGGGACCGGGGTTTTTTTGTCAAGCAGGAGGATTTTTTTGAGGCTCCCGGGAACCACGTTCCCGAGGACCAATGATTGCTGGGGTGTAATTTAGCAGTTGTGATGAGAGGGATGGTGACTTCGTGTGTCATTTGAAGGGGGTGTTAATGGTAGATGAGTGTTGTTTTTTGTGTGCTTTTGTTGGTTTGGGTTTCCTATAACAATAAATCCACATGTAATGAAAATAGAAAAAGGTTATCATCTTGTGTTAATATGTGTGTTGTGTTGTATTGCTCTGTATTGCAGGGTGAGCACAGGGTGAACTCTTTCCTCCTTGCTGTGACACCTGGGCTGGCAGGGATGACACAGTGACCTCGGCCGGCCGATGCTGCCTGTGCCATCACCTGGCACTGACGTGTTTGATGAAAATCCTTTTGCTGGGATTTTTCTCCTGAGAAGCCTCAGAACAGAAATGGAACCAGTAACAATCTGCTGGCTGTGGAGTGTGGCCTGGAGATGGTTTAGCAACAGGGGCATCTTAGATTAGTCTCCTGTGCATTGTTTCTACTTGATGACCAATCATGGTCCAGCTGCGTTGGGGCTGTGAGCAGTCCCAGGTTTTTATTATTCATTCCTTTCCAGCTCTCTGATGTCTCCTTGCTCTTTTAGTATAGTTCTACTATCTCATTTTCTTTTAATATAATAGAGATCATAAAATAATATTTCAGCCTTCTGAAAGGTGGAGTCAAGATTCTCGTCTCTTCCCTCGTCCTGGGGACCCTCATCACCACAATCAGCGGCCGAGCGGGTTTGTGCGAGCCCCTCAGGAACCCTCGGCCGGTCCCGAGTCGGCAGACACCGGGGGGGCAGCCCCGACACGGCCGAGAGCTAAGAACTGAACATCTATCTGTCTAGGACATGGGGAGAGGATTTAGGTCGTGTCTTTGTTTCCAGAAAAAAGTTCCAGTGTAGTTTCTAACTAGAGGAAAAGGGGGGGTGAAGACTCGGGGCTCTGATGCCGTTGGGGGCACCCCGAGGTGCCCAGGAGAGGGAGCCCCACTGCGGTGCAGGAGCAGGTATGTTATCACGTACTAGAGAGCAAATGATAAATAGAAATAGGAAAATTATAAATATAAAAATATTTTTTAAATCGTTAAAGAAAGCGGTTTTTTTTACTTGCCAGTAGGCAGGGTTTTGATGATAAAAATGATAAATACAAAGAATATGAAGGTAGAAATCTAAGTCTAGAAATATAAATACGTACAGATAAAGTTTAAAACTAGAAGAAAAAATCAGTTGCAGCAGTAGATACGATACATAATATAAATAATACTTTAAATACATGTCTAGAATTTTATAGATATTATAGATAATTATTAATAGATTGCATCAAAAGAAACCATATATATAAATGTGAGTATAACTATGCAAAGTATAAAAATATTTCGATACCGTTTAAAAGAAGGTGTTTTCGTGTATTTTTTTGGTTAGAGATGGGGTTTTTATTTGGATTAATAGAAGTATTCTAGAAATATAAATCTAACTATAGAAAGATACAATCGATAGAGAAAGATATTTCTAAAAACACAACCGAACGACGCCGCCTTCGGGGGAATCGCACGAGCTCGGCCGAAGCAAGGCGAGAGCGGCCGACCCTGACGGCCTCGAGCGAACCGAGGCGAGCGGAGCCGAGGCGCGCCCAAGGCACAGAGCGGCTGGGAGTTGGGCCGAAGCGAGGCGAGCTCTGCCGAAGAGGCGAATGCAGGCGCCAAGAGCCGAGTTGAGGCGACAAGAGCCGACTCGAGCCGAGCGTCTCCGGAGCGAGCCGAGCTCCGCCGAGCGCAGCATCCCGGGCAGGGCGAGGCGCCGGGCCGGGCTCGGGGTGCAGCCGGGGCTCTGGGGGGCTTCCCCGCCTGTCCCTCTCTCTAGCCCTCCTTCCTTCTCCCCGTATTCGCCTTCTCTCGCTCCCTTTCCCCCATTCCCTCTCCCCCCACAAACCCGGCTCCTTCCTGTCCTGTCCCTAGCCCGCTACTCCCTTCTGTTCCCCCTCTCTCCTTCCTCTGCCCAGCCTCCCTGTACCCTCGTCCCGGGCTTTCCCTTCCCGTCCCGCTTTCCTGCGCAGCCCGAGCTCGCTCGCCGCCCTTTCTCATGCCCTGCTCTCGCTCCTCTCTTCCCGTGCCCCCTTTCCTTCTTTGCCCCGCAGCCGCGGGGCTCGGGCTGCCGGAGAATAAAGCCCCGAGGGCCGGAGCCCGGCGGCCCTGGGCCCTTGCAGGAGTCCCCGCGCGGGGCCGGAGGCTCTCGGCGGATCCCCCCGTGCCGCTCAAGCAGCCCGGCCGACAGCGCCGGAGCTGCGGCTTTGCCGGCATCGCGCTGAGAGCGGCCCCCGCCCTGTGCCGGGCCGTCCCCGCTGTCTGTGCCGCTCCCTCTCTCGCTGCCCCCGGCCCGTGACAGCGAGGCTGGGCAGGAACCTCAAGCCTTCTGGGGGCTGCCCCCGCTTTCTTGTTGCAGCAGAATCCCTTGCTGGGGCCATGCACGTGTGGGAAGGGCTTGGGGGAAGCGCTGCGCTGCTGTCCAGGGCAGGCGGACTCGTTCTGAGCCTTCTTTGGGGGTCAGGAAAAGGGGGGGTGAAGACTCGGGGCTCTGATGCCGTTGGGGGCACCCCAAGGTGCCCAGGAGAGGGAGCCCCACTGCGGCGCAGGAACCGGTGGGGGGCGGGCGAGGGGCGGGGGTCACGCTGGGTGCCGTCCCCCAGAGGGACCCAAAGCTGCCACCAAATGCACAGGGAGGGGTGAGTGGGTGTAGGATGCTAAAACCTGGCAAGGCGTTCGGTTTTCTAGGTATTGCTAAAGAATAGGAATTGGTCTCTAAACTCAGCTGGGGAGAAACCCTCTCTACGCACTCATTTGTTTCCAGGAATGTAGAAGGTTCCGACTGGAGATGGGTAGTAGTTCTGAAGATATTGCCGTGAGGTTTTGATCTAGGAACGGACCGAGCTGTGCCCTGGAACCCTCAGAACAGCTGCAGGGGCTGAAGGCGATAGAAGGGGCTCTCTGGCACCTTTTGCCTCCGTTCTCTGCCAGCGCCCAAATCGTGTCGCAGTCCCGGAAGAGGCGCTTGTCATCCTGAGAGCCAAAAGGAAGACGTGTAAAATCCCGGCTCTGCCTTGGGTTTCGTGTGGGTTTTTTACTTCGTATTGATGTCATTCCAGAGAGCAAGGAAAGAAGAAACGTGACCGGCTCCCACTATTACTGCGTGAAGGCTTTCTTGAAAGGCTGCTGTATTTCTATTGTCTTTTTCCACTCCAAGCTTGACTTTTCCCTTTGTTTTTCGAGCTCTGCTGCATTGGGTGTCCCAAGGAGGGCGGGGTTCCTCAGCAGGGCTCTTAGGCGGTGGCGCTGATTCTGCTTTTTCTGAAGGCGTCTCAAAGCGTGCTACCAGAATGACAGTTTTGTGCACTGGAAAGCTTTCCCTCAGTGCCATCAGCGCACGTCCATGTCTGAATTGTGGAAGCAGACGGACTAAGAACAGCCAGCACCTGGAGCAGATGTCTGTTGGCTCTGTGTCTGTGAGAAGCGGGCTGTGTGTTGGACGGGGAGAGGCGCTGTTGGAGAGTGGCATCAGCGCCAGGTGTGAGCTGTGAGGATGATGAGGGGCCGGCTCCTGCCGGGGGGGGGGGGCGAGGCTGTTTTAGGGGGAGGCTTCGCCTCAGCTCCCTTTTGCATGGAGCTGCTGAGAAGAGGGGGTTCATGGGGGGCTCCCGGGGCTGTCTCATGGAAGGACTGCGAGAGCTTCTCGCAGCGTCTGGGCGAACACCTGGATGCGCGCTTGGAGACGCGGAGCATTGCTTCAAGGAGGTGCCGAGGGACGAATCTTTGTGCCGGGAAGCAGCAGCCGAACGGGTGAGCGCGTGTGGATTTGGAGCGGGGACTTTGGTCCTTTCCCTTTTCGATTTGATCTTGGCAGTCCCCCCTCCCCGGTTCCCCAGGACCAAAAACGGAGCTTGTGAAGACAAAAGAAGGAGAGGCAAGCAGCTACTCTCCTAATATTGTCTGTGTTCGAACTGGGAGGGATCCGCCTTCACCTGCGGTTCGAAGGGTGTTGATTGAAGGAAAACCTGCCTTTTCCCGGCTGTTAGGGGTATCCCAGGGGTGACAGGGAATCCCTGCGTTCCATTTGAACGGGAATGGGCAAAGTATTGTTGTCATCGGATGGGTTTGATTTGAAGGCAGCCAGCCCATTTTCATCATCCTAAGGTTTAAATGGAGGGGACAGCGCTGGTGTCCCTCCTTTGCGAGGGTTTGAATTGAGGTCAAAATCCCCCTTTCCACACGGCTTGAAGGATTTCATTGGAGGAAAGCCCCTTCTTTTTTGCTCTCCCAGGGGATGAACTTGAAGGGGAGAACCCATTTCCTTGCCCTTGTTGAAGCGAGGTGAGCGCCGCCCGCGGCGTCAGTTTCGGGGTTCAGTTGCGGGAAGCCGCAGCTCTGGCAGCGTTTGCAGGGCTGCAGTCGGGGCTGTGCCGCTGCATTTGAGGGCGTTTCTTGTGGCCGCGGCCCGGCCCGGAGCGTTGCCGCTCGGGAGCGCTGCCGGCCCGGGCCGGGCGGTTGCCGAGGCGCACGGGGAATTTGGCGCGGCAGCGGCGGAGCCGCTCTGCAGGTGCGAGCCGCCGCGCGGAGCCGAGGGCGGCTGGCGCCGGGCCGGCCGAGGGCGGCAGAGGCGGCGCGGGCACTGCTGCGCCGGCCCGGCCGGTGCCGGCCGCTCTGTCCGCTCCGGGCGCGGGGCTCGGGCGCCGCCGGGGTCCCCCGGGCAGGGGGAGCGGGCGGGGGCGGGGGGGTCTCCGGGGCGGCACCGCCCCTGCGCGCCGGAGGAGCCGCTTTGCCGCCGGGAGCCGCGCTCTGTCCGGGGCCGGCAGCGCGGGGTTCGGCTGCCGCAAGTTCTTGGGTGTCGTGGTTCGGAGGTGCTCTGTAGGGATCGATCGCACGGTTTTGTGTGGGTCGCAGTGGGTGTGCGCTAAGGGCTATGGCGTTCTTCCTGACCGGTACGGTTCTCGGTTCAGGTGGTGACGATAAAGGTTTGGTTTGAATCGAGTTCTGTAGTCGGATATTTTTTTTGCCGGGCTATTCTGTTTTTAAAGGCGTGCAATGGTTTCTACGGGTCGTTGCGCGAAGCAGCGGCTCGGATTTTAATTCTGTCGCGGTGGCTTTTATTAGCGTGGGCGTGTAGCGTTTGTTTCGGTGGGTTCGAGGTGGCGTCGTGTCGTTAATAGCAGCGGGGTTTTTAAAATCTCTCTAATTGCGTTCGTGTTTATCGTCTTCCAGGGCTTTTATTGATTTGGTTTGTTTGATTGTAGTGTATGTTGTATTGTTACGGGATCATTTGGGAGATATTGTTAATGGTTACGTTTCTCTTTAGGCTTTGTGTTTATTTCTGGGTGGTATTTTTATTTTGATCGAATGAGGCTCTATGCGTTTATTCTTCAGCTGGGAATAATTTTTTTGTTGTAAATTAAAGTTGATTTGGTTTGGGGGACTTTTGTTTTACAAATGTATTTTCTTTTGGATTTTTCCTTTCTTTTTTTTTTCTTTTCGTTTTTTGTTGTCCTTCGACGTATTTGGTGGTTGTTGATCAGTTTTATTTTTGGGAACGTGGGTATTTATATGGTGGGTCTTTTTAAGTAGTTGTTTGTTTTTGGTTTTTGGTTTGTTTTTTTTTAATTTGGGTAGTTATTTTCTTATTTTTTAGTGGTTGAGATTTTTTGGTTTTTTTTTCTATTTCGTTCATTAGTTCGCTTTCTAAAGTTCTTTTGACAGAGTATTGCTTATTCTTTGAGTTAGTGTAGATGTAGAATTTTGGTTAGTTTTTAAAATGACGTTCAGGGTCAGTGGCACTGATTGGAGTTGAGCGAGTTGGTTTGGGTTTTTTTAGAGGCTTTTGTGATTTGCTGCGTGTGTTTCTCCAGGGTTTTCTTTTCGTTTGGTTCCATTTTTCTGATGTGATGAAAACTGTCAGTGAAAAGAGTGTTGTGTGTTTTTTTCGCTGGCAGTTGTTTGGCTGGTGGAGGTATCTTGATGGTTTTGGAAGACATTGGTGGGAATTCGATGCTGTTTGTTTTGTCCTTGTATTTAGGAATTGGATTTTAAATGTAAAATTCTAAGGATAGCTATCTTTAAACAAAACAAGTAGATGTGCAGAAATGGGAATAAACTTTTATTTTGATCTATTCGATCTATATTTAAAATTTAACAGGTAACATAAGTCATGATATATTCCAATAAGATATTGTATTTTTTAATAGAGCGTTGTGTATGTTTATAGATATATCAATAGAGATGATAAATATAAACACAGCTCAAAGGAAATTTTAAATATAGAAATGCGTTGCGAATCTATGCAGATATATATATATAAAATTATTAAAGGATTGTAAATCTAAAGTGACATAAATCCATACAACACGTAATACAAGTGATACTGTATATATCTTATTATGATCTATTATAGGAAATAGCCATAAATCTAGTACATCACTATGATATAATATCTAAAACATTATAGATATGGTAAATGTAAATACAACAATATTATTAAAAGTAGTTTAAAAGAAAGGATGGTTTTGTTTTTTACTTGGCAAAAGCAGGGGTTTTATGATAAAAACTACAAATACAAATGATAGAAAGGTAGAAATCTACTTGTAAGAATATCTCATGAATACATCAAGATGGATATAAAAATTGAAAATATTAGAAAAAAGAAGTTGTAGCAGTAGATTTGGTACATAATAAAAATAATAATTTATCTATATGATGTGAATAATATATATGTGATATGTAATTATGAAGAGAATGCATCAGTATAAACTGTGACTATAAAAGTGAATATAATTATGCAAGCTATAAATATAAAACTATTTCAATATAGTTTAAAAGAAGGGTTTTTTGGTATTTGTTTGGTTAGAGATGGGATTTTTTTTGGACTAATAAAAGTATGATAGAAATCTAAATCAAAGTATAGAAATATGCAATCAATATATAATGATATTGATAAAACCACAAAATATGAATAAATACAGATAATAGGAATAGGCATAATAGATTGTATAAACGACGTAACACATCAATGTCCGGTATAAATATGCGTGTGAATAGAACTAGGAAAACTAGAACTATAAAATTTATTTCAAGAAGGCTTGAAAGAAAGGGGGCTTATTTGGTTCTTGTTTGGTAAGAGGCAGGTTTTTGGCATTTATTTTTAGAGGAGTTTTTTGCGGGGGGGAATCGCCCCTGTTCTTTTTTGCCGCCTTGGCTGCCCGCAGCCCCAAGGCGCGCGGCGCCCCCGGCTGGGGTGGGCGGCAGTGCTGCCGCCTTGTGGGCAGAGCGCGGTACTGCAGCCCACCGCCGCCAGGCAGCCCTCTTGGGCGTGGCGCGTGGCGGAGTTGGTTTGACCTTCTAAAAATGGCGGCCAAAAGGGCGGGAAACCGGAGGACCCCGGTGTGTCTATCCGGACTGCCTGCACGGAACACCGACGCCGCCGCGGCGCCGGCGGAATTTTTGTGGCGTTTTAGGTGTACCCGAGACGGGCTGTGCGGTCAGCGGCGCCGCGGGCGGGCGTATTTCGGCGGTTTTCTGACCGGCATCTGAGTAACCGCCTCTCTCGGCCGAGGGGGGGGGGGGGGGGGGGGTCCTCCCACGGCCGCCATGTTGGGAGTGGCGCGTCACCAATGTCGCGGGAGTTTGTTTGACCTTCTAAAAATGGCGGCCAAAAGGGCGGGAAACCGGAGGACCCCGGTGTGTCTATCCGGACTGCCTGCACGGAACACCGACGCCGCCGCGGCCCCGACGAGATTTTCTGTGGCGTTTCAATTGCGATGATGGCATTCCGGTTCGCCTGCAGGGTTCGGCGTCGCGGGAAATCGTTTCTAGGGCTCGAGGTGGGTGTCGGCATTTTGATCAGGCAGCTGGCAAAACGCCTACGCCTTGGGGTCTTTCCAAGGGGCGCTGGGGGCGTGGCCGGGGCGGGGCGCCGTGTTGACGAGGTGACGTCATTAGGCGGCACTCTGCCTGCAGTGCGCCGATGCAGACGGCAGGGGGCGCTGTGCCTGCAGTGCGCCAAAGCAGGCGGCAGGGGGCGCTGTGCCTGCAGTGCGCCCATGCAGACGGCAGGGGGCGCTGTATAAATAGAGTATTAAGTATCAACTATCTAGAAGAAGAAATAAAAGCTCTATGTCACCTGCAGCTGTAGAAAATTTCAGGCTCCCATGGAGGAAATAGTTTTCCTAAAATCATTACCGTTTTGGGGTTTTTTGCACTCCCCGGTAGCCTGAATGTTTCTACTGCTGCTTTTTTATTCTAAAGCTAGAATGGAAAGCCAAGATTAGAAATAGAGAGAGAAAAAGAGAGAAAGAAAGAAAGAGTGAGAGAGAAAGAGAGACAGAAAGAGAGACAGAATGAGAGAAAGAGAGAAAGAAAGAGAGACAAAGACAGAAAGAGAGACAGAATGAGAGACAGAGAGAAAGAAAGAGAGAAAGAAGGAGAGACAGAGAGAAAGACAGAGAGACAGAGAGAAAGACAGAAAGACAGACAGAATGAGAGAAAGAGAGAAAGAGGAGAGACAGAGAGAAAGACAGAAAGACAGAGAGAAAGAAAGAGAGACAGAATGAGAGAAAGAGAGAAAGAAAGAGAGACAGAAAGACAGAGAGAAAGAAAGAGAGACAGAATGAGAGAAAGAGAGAAGGAAAGAGAGACAGAGAGAAAGACAGAAAGACAGAGAGAAAGAAAGAGAGACAGAATGAGAGAAAGAGAGAAAGAAAGAGAGACAGAGAGAAAGACAGAAAGACAGAGAGAAAGAGAGACAGAATGAGAGAAAGAGAGAAAGAAAGAGAGACAGAGAGAAAGACAGAAAGACAGACAGAATGAGAGAAAGAGAGAAAGAAGGAGAGACAGAGAGAAAGACAGAAAGACAGACAGAATGAGAGAAAGAGAGAAAGAAGGAGAGACAGAGAGAAAGACAGAAAGACAGACAGAATGAGAGAAAGAGAGAAAGAAGGAGAGACAGAGAGAAAGACGGAAAGACAGACAGAATGAGAGGAAGAGAGAAAGAAGGAGAGACAGAGAGAAAGACAGAGAGAAAGAAAGAGAGAGACAGGAAGAGAGCCAGAGAAAGAAAGAAAGAGAGAGAGAAAGAAATAGAGAAAGACAGACAGAAAGAAAGAACGAGAGAGACAGGAAGAGAGCCAGAGAAAGAAAGAAAGAGAGAGAGAAAGAAATAGAGAAAGACAGACAGAAAGAAAGAACGAGAGAGACAGGAAGAGAGCCAGAGAAAGAAAGAAAGAGAGAGAGAAAGAAATAGAGAAAGACAGACAGAAAGAAAGAAAGAGAGAGACAGGAAGAGAGCCAGAGAAAGAAAGAAAGAGAGAGAGAAAGAAATAGAGAAAGACAGACAGAAAGAAAGAAAGAGAGAGACAGGTAGAGAGCCAGAGAAAGAAAGAAAGAGAGAGAGAAAGAAATAGAGAAAGACAGACAGAAAGAAAGAAAGAGAGAGACAGGAAGAGAGCCAGAGAAAGAAAGAAAGAGAGTGAGAAAGAAATAGAGAAAGACAGACAGAAAGAAAGAAAGAGAGAGACAGGAAGAGAGCCAGAGAAAGAAAGAAAGAGAGAGAGAAAGAAATAGAGAAAGACAGACAGAGAGAAAGAAAGAGAGAGACAGGAAGAGAGCCAGAGAAAGAAAGAAAGAGAGAGAGAAAGAAATAGAGAAAGACAGACAGAAAGAAAGAAAGAGAGAGACAGGAAGAGAGCCAGAGAAAGAAAGAAAGAGAGAGAGAAAGAAATAGAGAAAGACAGACAGAGAGAAAGAAAGAGAGAAAGAGAGAAAGAGAGAAAGAGAGAAAGAGAGAAAGAAAGAAAGAAAGAAAGAAAGAAAGAAAGAAAGAAAGAAAGAAAGAGAGAAAGAGAGAAAGAAAGAAAGAAAGAAAGAAAGAAAGAAAGAAAGAAAGAAAGAGACAGGAAGAGAGCCAGAGAAAGAAAGAACGAGAGAGAGAAAGACAGACAGAAAGAAAGAAAAGGAAAAAGGAAAGGAAGAAAAGGAAAAAAAAGAAGGAAGAGAAAGGAAGAAAAAAAAATGAAAAAGGAAAAGTGTGAGAGTGAAAAAGAAAGAGCGAAAGTGGAAAAGGGGGTGAAAAACAGAGTGAAAAAAAGAAAAAAGAGTTGGAGTGGAAAAGAAAGGACATTCGGGAGGGGCGGTGCTGCCTAAGGTGCTTCCGCGCCCAGGAGCGAAGGAGCCGTTTGATCCCCCGGCGGGACCGCAGCTCCCGGTGGCGGAAAACGGAGCGGTGGCTGTCAGTCCGAGACTACAACTCCCGGCAGGCCCTGCGGCCGTAAAGCGCGGCGTCTGACGCAACGGCCGACGCGCCATATGAATGGCTGGCGGGCAGAGGCGGCTGCGCGCCGGGGGCGCCGTCTGGGCGCGGGGAGCTCCCGGCGCCTCTCCCGCGCGGGACGGAGCCGCGGCAGCGACGCTGGAGGGGCGAAGCCTCCGGCCGGCCGCCCGCACGGAGCCGAGCGGCGCGGAAGGGGCGTCCGCCCGGTGCCTCGGCCTCGCTCAGCGGTCCCGGTGGCGGAGGCTCAGCTCGGGCGGGGCGCGCTGCCGCCCGCCGATGGCGGAGCGCCAGGCGGTGCTTTGCTGCCGCGGGCCGGGAGCTGCAGGAGCCGCCCCGGGCGAGCGGCGCCGGGCGCTGCCGCGGTCACTGTGCGGCGGCTGGCGGAGGCGCGGGAGCCGCCGAGCTGCAGCCGTGTCCCTCGGGCTGCTGCCGCTGCTGCGGGCGGGGGCGGACGAGCGGCTGGAATGACACGGCTGCTGAGTGCCTCAGTGCTCGTGGCTCTTTCTTCCACGCAAACAGATGGAGCGGCATCGCTGAGCAGTAAAACACAGCGATGGCCCGGAGAATGGCGAGCGCAAGGAGCGCGCGGGCTGGATCCTTCTGCTGGCACAGGTGCGATCCGCAAACTCAGCCCCTTGTGCCCCTACCCTCCCGACCCCCAGGGGAAATGCTCTCCAGCCTCGAGCTGCTGCAAGACAAAACGTGTGATTTGACACTAGGGTCCGGAAAAGGTTTCCGTTTAGATTAGCAAATGCCTCAATTGTTCTTGGTTACATCCTAGGATCGGTTTTAGGCAGTGACTTTATACCGCTTGTCGGATTTTTCTTGTGCAATGGTAAGAAAATAGGCAGGTCTGATACTGGTTTCGCTTTTTTTCTACTTCATGTTCCATGAGCTGCTTTTATCCAAGCAATTGTTTTAAAGTTCTACTGTAGGCGTTTCTGGTTCACTTTTTTTTTTTCTTTGCAGCACCCGTGACTTTTTTTTTTTTTTTTCTCTAAATCGGCAGCAAATATAGCTGAGTAAAATTACCTTGGTTTTCTTCCTTCTTAAATGTTTTTATTGATAATCCTATTTGAATATGCAGAACAAGTGGGTATGTCCTGTAATATATCCTAGCTTTTCTTGTTTACAGGGTACTCAGAAAATACTTTTCCCTTAGAGTCCCACTGAAACATTCTCAGTGCAATCTCCGTTAAGGTATGTGTTTACAAATAAGCCACCATCAGCTGAGATATTTGCCTGTGTACCTTTTCCTGTAATTCAGAGCTTGCGTTCTGTGGTTTTTATGATAAACCTATCAAACTTGCGAAACTGTTTTGCAAGTCTTAATCGTTGAAGGCAGCAAGAAGTGGTTTAAAAGCCTGTTCTTGAGCAGACAAAGGGAAAAAGTGTGAATTTGATGCTGAACTTGTCCTTTTTCATTTGACTTGCCTTGAATGATTTAGGAAGAGAGAGAACTAGAAAAAAGAGAGAAATAGAATTGGTTCTTGGGCCCTCCTAAAATGCTCCCCGTGATTCTGTGTGGAGCCAAAGTGAAGGGTGATGGAACAGAGCCCTGTGCTTTAGAAGGAAATCAATTTCAACCTGATCTCCACCCTGAGTCTCCCTAATTTCTGTTTTTAAAATGCAAACTAAGTTTAGGAAGTGTTGGAAGTTAGTATTTTGGGGAAGAAATGGCAGTTGCACCAACCGTTCCATTTCCCAGAGGCTCTGGGAACGATTCATTTTGTAAGCGCTGTAACTGCAATCGGTTGGTGGTTCGGGGTTGGAATGTGCACTTGCCCTCCTCTAAAGCACTCGTTCATTTGCATTTCAGTGCCAGGAGTCTGGAGAAACTGGAGAAGAGCCCAAGAGACATTTTTCATCCTGAGATACAAAAGGTAGGAAGTGACTTTTTTTTGTTTGGTTCTTTTTCTTTATGATTTCCTGGAAATAGAAGTAATTAAGTATAGATACTACTGGTTTGTTTCTTCCAGTAGCTAATAATAATAATAATAATAACAATTATAATAATCTAATACTACTTAAACTGTCTCTTTATCCATTGAACTGGCCATTTCAAATCCAAACTTCTAAACACAAATAAAACCATCATCCTTGTAGAATCTTTAATAGGAGGGGGCTAAAGATGCTGTTTTTGTTGACAGGATTTATTGGTTCTTGAAGGGCAAGAGGTGAGTACAAGCCTAACTACTTCTTGCTCACAGACCCGTCCGGTGAGTACAGCTTTGTATTTTGATGGGCTTTTGATGACTTCTAAATCAATTGCTCGTTACAGTAAAAAGAAGTAATGTTTTTTTGAACCTGACAGCAAAAATAACTTGAAGCACCAACTTAATAATAATTGATCACCCATCTAAGTTAATGGTTTTATGCTATACTATCAAAGTTTAAAGGTAAATTATCGTGTAGTAGGAGATAGTATCAAATGTATGTTCTGATGTGTAGGATGTATGCAAAGATTAGAGGACCCAAATTGTTATGTCTTCTGTTTGACTGTTTACCAAGTAATATTTGGTTTTATTTTCCAGGGATCGGTGAATTTTAAATTTGGAGTCCTCTATGCTAAGGATGGTCAGCTTACAGGTGATGAAATGTTCAGTCATGGTGAGTTTTCCACCTTCTCCTTAATTGTTTTGCTCATCTGAAAAAAAAAAAAAAAAAAAAAAAGGTATGTTTATTATTTGTTACCCTGTTCTGTCCGTTTCCTCAGTATTTGCTGGAGCTCTGCTTACCCAAGCTTTGGGTTCCTTCTGTCCCACTGGGTGTTGCCCAGTTTGGTTGCATCTGGTGAAATTCACCCTGAGCCCTTACAGAACCAGCTCAAACCACGTGAGAGCCATTCGCAGCTCTCTCAGGACACCCGGAGGAGGATGGGTGACGTTTCTGAGCATCTGGCAAGTGTACTTCTATCAAAACTCGGCCTGTGTAATTTCTGGGGAAAACCCTTCTGTATCCTGGAGGGTTCCTCAGACTCTGTTGAGGATCCAGTTAGCAGTTGCTCACCTGGATGGTTCCAGCTCCTCAAGTTAACACTTGTACTCTTGCCCTGTAGTTTAGATCTATTGTAGTTTTGTTATTTTGCACGATTTTACGTCTTTGGAAAATAACGTGCGTTTCACTCTTTGGAACCTCTCGGATCATTCTTTGGTGCAGCACCACCTAATGGGACACTTGGCTGCTGTGCTGAAGGGCTTGGTTACTAGGATTGTAAATCCCGGAGAGTTTGTAAGTCTTCTGTCCCCAGGGAGGTATCACGCTTTGTTCACTCTGTTTGTCAGGTGCTGCTTCTCGTCGGAAGTATTAGCTTCAAACTGCCCTGTTCTTTTTTTAACTTTTTTTCCTGGTTCTCTCCGTAGGGCAGGGAAGGACTCTCGTATCCTGGTCGTCAGACTCAGCGCTGCCCGAGAAGATACAGAGAGTGTAAAAATCATAAGAAGCAAATAGGACTGCAGAGGAAACAAACTGGAGAGAACAAAAGGTGATATTGTTCTCCTTAGCCTGGATTAGAAACATCCCCTGTGCTTTGATGCCGGTGGCTGCCAGGGGCTCGTTAGGTCTTTTTAGGCAGGTGTAGGTGTTCACTTGTAGGTTCTATTTTTTGGCAAAGGACCATGAGAGAAGTTTATTTCTACATCCAAATAAACATTCATCTTATCTGAACATAACCTGTCATCCCATTTCTGACGTTAAGGACTCCTGTATAAATACTTGGGGAGGTTTTCTTTGTCGTTTCTGAATGGTTCCATTTTGGTTCCATCTACCTGCCGGATACTTGAACGAGTCTGAGGTGGTTTAATTGCATACTGCTTCCTTGAAATTCTGTTGGTCTCTGCTTGGAACCCTTCTTGTAGTGCTTAATGAAAGACTTCTGATGGTGTTTTCTTGCCTGTTTGTGTTTAAGGTCGTGCTCTGATGCATTTACAGAAACCATGGCAGGAGAGAGTCAGCTGCTGGAGAAGAGGAGACAGTATTATCCCTGTGCAGCATAGAACTGCGCTACTGCTGTGTCATCAGCTGTGTCTGCACTGAAAGTAGCCACCTTCACTTGTAGGTAGCTCCTTGGTGCTTTAGGACACGCTGAGGGATTTATTCCTTTTGGGATCCACGATGAGAATTCCCAAGAGAGGTAGTAATAAGGTATGAGATTGGAAAAAAGCCTGTGTCCTTGGAATGTTGTTGTTGTCGTCAAAAGTTAATTTTTCCTTCTTTCTTAGCCAGTAGTCAGCTTTTTGCTTTATTTTTTGTGGGATCAGTACTTGATTGTTTAAAAAATGGCTTCAAAATAACTGCAGCGGCTGGCCACCAGGACCTTGTTCAGATTTGCCTATTTGCTTGTAGCTAAAACGTTTCCATATTGTTTCTCGTTCTATTGAAGAAACTGCTGCCCAGTCAACTAAGAACTGAACATCTATCTGTCTAGGACATGGGGAGAGGATTTAGGTCGTGTCTTTGTTTCCAGAAAAAAGTTCCAGTGTAGTTTCTAACTAGAGGAAAAGGGGGGGTGAAGACTCGGGGCTCTGATGCCGTTGGGGGCACCCCGAGGTGCCCAGGAGAGGGAGCCCCACTGCGGTGCAGGAGCAGGTATGTTATCACGTACTAGAGAGCAAATGATAAATAGAAATAGGAAAATTATAAATATAAAAATATTTTTTAAGTCGTTAAATAAAGCAGGGTTTTTTTACTTGTCAGTAGGCAGGGTTTTGATTATAAAAATTAAAAATACAAACAATATGAAGGCAGAAAACTAAGTCTAGAAATATATCATAAATACATACAGTTTAAAAGTAGAAGGAAAAATCAGTTGCAGCAGTAGATACGATACATAATATAAATAATACTTTAAATACATGTCTAGAATTTTATAGATATTATAGATAATTATTAATAGATTGCATCAAAAGAAACTATAAATATAAATGTGAATGTAATTCTACAAAGTATAAATAAAAATATTTCAATATCGTTTAAAAGAAGGCATTTATTGTATTTATTTGGTTAGAGATGGGGTTTTTATTTGGATTAATAGAAGTATTCTAGAAATATAAATCTAACTATAGAAAGATACAATCGATAGAGAAAGATATTTCTAAAAACACAACCGAACGACGCCGCCTTCGGGGGAATCGCACGAGCTCGGCCGAAGCAAGGCGAGAGCGGCCGACCCTGACGGCCTCGAGCGAACCGAGGCGAGGCTTCCGAGGCTGCCTGGAGCGAAGCGAGCCGAGCTCAGGCGAAGCGAGCCTGCCGCTCTCGTGCGCGCTAATTAGCGCCAGTGCGGTCCCAGCCTAATGAGCTCCTGCCCGAGCCCGCGCTCCCGGTCGTGTCCGCGCCATGGCCGGGCCGCCCGCGGGACGCGGCAGCGGGAGAACCCCGAGCTGGGCGAGCTGAACGTGAGGCGGCGGCGCTTGCCCGCCCGCCGTCAGGGAGCCGAGCCGAGGCGAGCGGAGCCGAGGCGCGCCGAAGGCACAGAGCGGCTGGGAGTTGGGCCGAAGCGAGCCGAGCTCGGCCGAAGAGGCGAGTGCAGCCGACAGTAGCCGAGTTTAGCCGACAGTAGCCGAGTTTAGCCGACAGTAGCCGAGTTTAGCCGAAGAGCCGACTCGAGCCGAGCTCCGCCGAGCGCAGCATCCCGGGCAGGGCGAGGCGCCGGGCCGGGCTCGGGGTGCAGCCGGGGCTCTGGGAGGCTTCCCCGCCTGTCCCTCTCTCTAGCCCTCCTTCCTTCTCCCCGTATTCGCCTTCTCTCGCTCCCTTTCCCCCATTCCCTCTCCCCCCACAAACCCGGCTCCTTCCTGTCCTGTCCCTAGCCCGCTACTCCCTTCTGTTCCCCCTCTCTCCTTCCTCTGCCCAGCCTCCCTGTACCCTCGTCCCGGGCTTTCCCTTCCCGTCCCGCTTTCCTGCGCAGCCCGAGCTCGCTCGCCGCCCTTTCTCATGCCCTGCTCTCGCTCCTCTCTTCCCGTGCCCCCTTTCCTTCTTTGCCCCGCAGCCGCGGGGCTCGGGCTGCCGGAGAATAAAGCCCCGAGGGCCGGAGCCCGGCGGCCCTGGGCCCTTGCAGGAGTCCCCGCGCGGGGCCGGAGGCTCTCGGCGGATCCCCCCGTGCCGCTCAAGCAGCCCGGCCGACAGCGCCGGAGCTGCGGCTTTGCCGGCATCGCGCTGAGAGCGGCCCCCGCCCTGTGCCGGGCCGTCCCCGCCGTCTGTGCCGCTCCCTCTCTCGCTGCCCCCGGCCCGTGACAGCGAGGCTGGGCAGGAACCTCAAGCCTTCTGGGGGCTGCCCCCGCTTTCTTGTTGCAGCAGAATCCCTTGCTGGGGCCATGCACGTGTGGGAAGGGCTTGGGGGAAGCGCTGCGCTGCTGTCCAGGGCAGGCGGACTCGTTCTGAGCCTTCTTTGGGGGTCAAGAAAAGGGGGGGTGAAGACTCGGGGCTCTGATGCCGTTGGGGGCACCCCAAGGTGCCCAGGAGAGGGAGCCCCACTGCGGCGCAGGAACCGGTGGGGGGCGGGCGAGGGGCGGGGGTCACGCTGGGTGCCGTCCCCCAGAGGGACCCAAAGCTGCCACCAAATGCACAGGGAGGGGTGAGTGGGTGTAGGATGCTAAAACCTGGCAAGGCGTTCGGTTTTCTAGGTATTGCTAAAGAATAGGAATTGGTCTCTAAACTCAGCTGGGGAGAAACCCTCTCTACGCACTCATTTGTTTCCAGGAATGTAGAAGGTTCCGACTGGAGATGGGTAGTAGTTCTGAAGATATTGCCGTGAGGTTTTGATCTAGGAACGGACCGAGCTGTGCCCTGGAACCCTCAGAACAGCTGCAGGGGCTGAAGGCGATAGAAGGGGCTCTCTGGCACCTTTTGCCTCCGTTCTCTGCCAGCGCCCAAATCGTGTCGCAGTCCCGGAAGAGGCGCTTGTCATCCTGAGAGCCAAAAGGAAGACGTGTAAAATCCCGGCTCTGCCTTGGGTTTCGTGTGGGTTTTTTACTTCGTATTGATGTCATTCCAGAGAGCAAGGAAAGAAGAAACGTGACCGGCTCCCACTATTACTGCGTGAAGGCTTTCTTGAAAGGCTGCTGTATTTCTATTGTCTTTTTCCACTCCAAGCTTGACTTTTCCCTTTGTTTTTCGAGCTCTGCTGCATTGGGTGTCCCAAGGAGGGCGGGGTTCCTCAGCAGGGCTCTTAGGCGGTGGCGCTGATTCTGCTTTTTCTGAAGGCGTCTCAAAGCGTGCTACCAGAATGACAGTTTTGTGCACTGGAAAGCTTTCCCTCAGTGCCATCAGCGCACGTCCATGTCTGAATTGTGGAAGCAGACGGACTAAGAACAGCCAGCACCTGGAGCAGATGTCTGTTGGCTCTGTGTCTGTGAGAAGCGGGCTGTGTGTTGGACGGGGAGAGGCGCTGTTGGAGAGTGGCATCAGCGCCAGGTGTGAGCTGTGAGGATGATGAGGGGCCGGCTCCTGCCGGGGGGGGGGGGCGAGGCTGTTTTAGGGGGAGGCTTCGCCTCAGCTCCCTTTTGCATGGAGCTGCTGAGAAGAGGGGGTTCATGGGGGGCTCCCGGGGCTGTCTCATGGAAGGACTGCGAGAGCTTCTCGCAGCGTCTGGGCGAACACCTGGATGCGCGCTTGGAGACGCGGAGCATTGCTTCAAGGAGGTGCCGAGGGACGAATCTTTGTGCCGGGAAGCAGCAGCCGAACGGGTGAGCGCGTGTGGATTTGGAGCGGGGACTTTGGTCCTTTCCCTTTTCGATTTGATCTTGGCAGTCCCCCCTCCCCGGTTCCCCAGGACCAAAAACGGAGCTTGTGAAGACAAAAGAAGGAGAGGCAAGCAGCTACTCTCCTAATATTGTCTGTGTTCGAACTGGGAGGGATCCGCCTTCACCTGCGGTTCGAAGGGTGTTGATTGAAGGAAAACCTGCCTTTTCCCGGCTGTTAGGGGTATCCCAGGGGTGACAGGGAATCCCTGCGTTCCATTTGAACGGGAATGGGCAAAGTATTGTTGTCATCGGATGGGTTTGATTTGAAGGCAGCCAGCCCATTTTCATCATCCTAAGGTTTAAATGGAGGGGACAGCGCTGGTGTCCCTCCTTTGCGAGGGTTTGAATTGAGGTCAAAATCCCCCTTTCCACACGGCTTGAAGGATTTCATTGGAGGAAAGCCCCTTCTTTTTTGCTCTCCCAGGGGATGAACTTGAAGGGGAGAACCCATTTCCTTGCCCTTGTTGAAGCGAGGTGAGCGCCGCCCGCGGCGTCAGTTTCGGGGTTCAGTTGCGGGAAGCCGCAGCTCTGGCAGCGTTTGCAGGGCTGCAGTCGGGGCTGTGCCGCTGCATTTGAGGGCGTTTCTTGTGGCCGCGGCCCGGCCCGGAGCGTTGCCGCTCGGGAGCGCTGCCGGCCCGGGCCGGGCGGTTGCCGAGGCGCACGGGGAATTTGGCGCGGCAGCGGCGGAGCCGCTCTGCAGGTGCGAGCCGCCGTGCGGAGCCGAGGGCGGCTGGCGCCGGGCCGGCCGAGGGCGGCAGAGGCGGCGCGGGCACTGCTGCGCCGGCCCGGCCGGTGCCGGCCGCTCTGTCCGCTCCGGGCGCGGGGCTCGGGCGCCGCCGGGGTCCCCCGGGCAGGGGGAGCGGGCGGGGGCGGGGGGGTCTCCGGGGCGGCACCGCCCCTGCGCGCCGGAGGAGCCGCTTTGCCGCCGGGAGCCGCGCTCTGTCCGGGGCCGGCAGCGCGGGGTTCGGCTGCCGCAAGTTCTTGGGTGTCGTGGTTCGGAGGTGCTCTGTAGGGATCGATCGCACGGTTTTGTGTGGGTCGCAGTGGGTGTGCGCTAAGGGCTATGGCGTTCTTCCTGACCGGTACGGTTCTCGGTTCAGGTGGTGACGATAAAGGTTTGGTTTGAATCGAGTTCTGTAGTCGGATATTTTTTTTGCCGGGCTATTCTGTTTTTAAAGGCGTGCAATGGTTTCTACGGGTCGTTGCGCGAAGCAGCGGCTCGGATTTTAATTCTGTCGCGGTGGCTTTTATTAGCGTGGGCGTGTAGCGTTTGTTTCGGTGGGTTCGAGGTGGCGTCGTGTCGTTAATAGCAGCGGGGTTTTTAAAATCTCTCTAATTGCGTTCGTGTTTATCGTCTTCCAGGGCTTTTATTGATTTGGTTTGTTTGATTGTAGTGTATGTTGTATTGTTACGGGATCATTTGGGAGATATTGTTAATGGTTACGTTTCTCTTTAGGCTTTGTGTTTATTTCTGGGTGGTATTTTTATTTTGATCGAATGAGGCTCTATGCGTTTATTCTTCAGCTGGGAATAATTTTTTTGTTGTAAATTAAAGTTGATTTGGTTTGGGGGACTTTTGTTTTACAAATGTATTTTCTTTTGGATTTTTCCTTTCTTTTTTTTTTCTTTTCGTTTTTTGTTGTCCTTCGACGTATTTGGTGGTTGTTGATCAGTTTTATTTTTGGGAACGTGGGTATTTATATGGTGGGTCTTTTTAAGTAGTTGTTTGTTTTTGGTTTTTGGTTTGTTTTTTTTTAATTTGGGTAGTTATTTTCTTATTTTTTAGTGGTTGAGATTTTTTGGTTTTTTTTTCTATTTCGTTCATTAGTTCGCTTTCTAAAGTTCTTTTGACAGAGTATTGCTTATTCTTTGAGTTAGTGTAGATGTAGAATTTTGGTTAGTTTTTAAAATGACGTTCAGGGTCAGTGGCACTGATTGGAGTTGAGCGAGTTGGTTTGGGTTTTTTTAGAGGCTTTTGTGATTTGCTGCGTGTGTTTCTCCAGGGTTTTCTTTTCGTTTGGTTCCATTTTTCTGATGTGATGAGAACTGTCAGTGAAAAGAGTGTTGTGTGTTTTTTTCGCTGGCAGTTGTTTGGCTGGTGGAGGTATCTTGATGGTTTTGGAAGACATTGGTGGGAATTCGATGCTGTTTGTTTTGTCCTTGTATTTAGGAATTGGATTTTAAATGTAAAATTCTAAGGATAGCTATCTTTAAACAAAACAAGTAGATGTGCAGAAATGGGAATAAACTTTTATTTTGATCTATTCGATCTATATTTAAAATTTAACAGGTAACATAAGTCATGATATATTCCAATAAGATATTGTATTTTTTAATAGAGCGTTGTGTATGTTTATAGATATATCAATAGAGATGATAAATATAAACACAGCTCAAAGGAAATTTTAAATATAGAAATGCGTTGCGAATCTATGCAGATATATATATATAAAATTATTAAAGGATTGTAAATCTAAAGTGACATAAATCCATACAACACGTAATACAAGTGATACTGTATATATCTTATTATGATCTATTATAGGAAATAGCCATAAATCTAGTACATCACTATGATATAATATCTAAAACATTATAGATATGGTAAATGTAAATACAACAATATTATTAAAAGTAGTTTAAAAGAAAGGATGGTTTTGTTTTTTACTTGGCAAAAGCAGGGGTTTTATGATAAAAACTACAAATACAAATGATAGAAAGGTAGAAATCTACTTGTAAGAATATCTCATGAATACATCAAGATGGATATAAAAATTGAAAATATTAGAAAAAAGAAGTTGTAGCAGTAGATTTGGTACATAATAAAAATAATAATTTATCTATATGATGTGAATAATATATATGTGATATGTAATTATGAAGAGAATGCATCAGTATAAACTGTGACTATAAAAGTGAATATAATTATGCAAGCTATAAATATAAAACTATTTCAATATAGTTTAAAAGAAGGGTTTTTTGGTATTTGTTTGGTTAGAGATGGGATTTTTTTTGGACTAATAAAAGTATGATAGAAATCTAAATCAAAGTATAGAAATATGCAATCAATATATAATGATATTGATAAAACCACAAAATATGAATAAATACAGATAATAGGAATAGGCATAATAGATTGTATAAACGACGTAACACATCAATGTCCGGTATAAATATGCGTGTGAATAGAACTAGGAAAACTAGAACTATAAAATTTATTTCAAGAAGGCTTGAAAGAAAGGGGGCTTATTTGGTTCTTGTTTGGTAAGAGGCAGGTTTTTGGCATTTATTTTTAGAGGAGTTTTTTGCGGGGGGGAATCGCCCCTGTTCTTTTTTGCCGCCTTGGCTGCCCGCAGCCCCAAGGCGCGCGGCGCCCCCGGCTGGGGTGGGCGGCAGTGCTGCCGCCTTGTGGGCAGAGCGCGGTACTGCAGCCCGCCGCCGCCAGGCAGCCCTCTTGGGCGTGGCGCGTGGCGGAGTTGGTTTGACCTTCTAAAAATGGCGGCCAAAAGGGCGGGAAACCGGAGGACCCCGGTGTGTCTATCCGGACTGCCTGCACGGAACACCGACGCCGCCGCGGCGCCGGCGGAATTTTTGTGGCGTTTTAGGTGTACCCGAGACGGGCTGTGCGGTCAGCGGCGCCGCGGGCGGGCGTATTTCGGCGGTTTTCTGACCGGCATCTGAGTAACCGCCTCTCTCGGCCGAGGGGGGGGGGGGGGGGGGGTCCTCCCACGGCCGCCATGTTGGGAGTGGCGCGTCACCAATGTCGCGGGAGTTTGTTTGACCTTCTAAAAATGGCGGCCAAAAGGGCGGGAAACCGGAGGACCCCGGTGTGTCTATCCGGACTGCCTGCACGGAACACCGACGCCGCCGCGGCCCCGACGAGATTTTCTGTGGCGTTTCAATTGCGATGATGGCATTCCGGTTCGCCTGCAGGGTTCGGCGTCGCGGGAAATCGTTTCTAGGGCTCGAGGTGGGTGTCGGCATTTTGATCAGGCAGCTGGCAAAACGCCTACGCCTTGGGGTCTTTCCAAGGGGCGCTGGGGGCGTGGCCGGGGCGGGGCGCCGTGTTGACGAGGTGACGTCATTAGGCGGCACTCTGCCTGCAGTGCGCCGATGCAGACGGCAGGGGGCGCTGTGCCTGCAGTGCGCCAAAGCAGGCGGCAGGGGGCGCTGTGCCTGCAGTGCGCCCATGCAGACGGCAGGGGGCGCTGTATAAATAGAGTATTAAGTATCAACTATCTAGAAGAAGAAATAAAAGCTCTATGTCACCTGCAGCTGTAGAAAATTTCAGGCTCCCATGGAGGAAATAGTTTTCCTAAAATCATTACCGTTTTGGGGTTTTTTGCACTCCCCGGTAGCCTGAATGTTTCTACTGCTGCTTTTTTATTCTAAAGCTAGAATGGAAAGCCAAGATTAGAAATAGAGAGAGAAAAAGAGAGAAAGAAAGAAAGAGTGAGAGAGAAAGAGAGACAGAAAGAGAGAAAGAAAGAGAGACAGAATGAGAGAATGAGAGAAAGAAAGAGAGACAAAGACAGAAAGAGAGACAGAATGAGAGAAAGAGAGAAAGAAGGAGAGACAGAGAGAAAGAAAGAGAGAAAGAAGGAGAGACAGAGAGAAAGAAAGAGAGACAGAGAGAAAGACAGAAAGACAGACAGAATGAGAGAAAGAGAGAAAGAGGAGAGACAGAGAGAAAGACAGAAAGACAGAGAGAAAGAAAGAGAGACAGAATGAGAGAAAGAGAGAAAGAAAGAGAGACAGAAAGACAGAGAGAAAGAAAGAGAGACAGAATGAGAGAAAGAGAGAAGGAAAGAGAGACAGAGAGAAAGACAGAAAGACAGAGAGAAAGAAAGAGAGACAGAATGAGAGAAAGAGAGAAAGAAAGAGAGACAGAGAGAAAGACAGAAAGACAGAGAGAAAGAGAGACAGAATGAGAGAAAGAGAGAAAGAAAGAGAGACAGAGAGAAAGACAGAAAGACAGACAGAATGAGAGAAAGAGAGAAAGAAGGAGAGACAGAGAGAAAGACAGAAAGACAGACAGAATGAGAGAAAGAGAGAAAGAAGGAGAGACAGAGAGAAAGACAGAAAGACAGACAGAATGAGAGAAAGAGAGAAAGAAGGAGAGACAGAGAGAAAGACGGAAAGACAGACAGAATGAGAGGAAGAGAGAAAGAAGGAGAGACAGAGAGAAAGACAGAGAGAAAGAAAGAGAGAGACAGGAAGAGAGCCAGAGAAAGAAAGAAAGAGAGAGAGAAAGAAATAGAGAAAGACAGACAGAAAGAAAGAACGAGAGAGACAGGAAGAGAGCCAGAGAAAGAAAGAAAGAGAGAGAGAAAGAAATAGAGAAAGACAGACAGAAAGAAAGAACGAGAGAGACAGGAAGAGAGCCAGAGAAAGAAAGAAAGAGAGAGAGAAAGAAATAGAGAAAGACAGACAGAAAGAAAGAACGAGAGAGACAGGAAGAGAGCCAGAGAAAGAAAGAAAGAGAGAGAGAAAGAAATAGAGAAAGACAGACAGAAAGAAAGAAAGAGAGAGACAGGAAGAGAGCCAGAGAAAGAAAGAAAGAGAGAGAGAAAGAAATAGAGAAAGACAGACAGAAAGAAAGAAAGAGAGAGACAGGTAGAGAGCCAGAGAAAGAAAGAAAGAGAGAGAGAAAGAAATAGAGAAAGACAGACAGAAAGAAAGAAAGAGAGAGACAGGAAGAGAGCCAGAGAAAGAAAGAAAGAGAGTGAGAAAGAAATAGAGAAAGACAGACAGAAAGAAAGAAAGAGAGAGACAGGAAGAGAGCCAGAGAAAGAAAGAAAGAGAGAGAGAAAGAAATAGAGAAAGACAGACAGAGAGAAAGAAAGAGAGAGACAGGAAGAGAGCCAGAGAAAGAAAGAAAGAGAGAGAGAAAGAAATAGAGAAAGACAGACAGAAAGAAAGAAAGAGAGAGACAGGAAGAGAGCCAGAGAAAGAAAGAAAGAGAGAGAGAAAGAAATAGAGAAAGACAGACAGAGAGAAAGAAAGAGAGAAAGAAAGAGAGAAAGAGAGAAAGAGAGAAAGAGAGAAAGAAAGAAAGAAAGAAAGAAAGAAAGAAAGAGACAGGAAGAGAGCCAGAGAAAGAAAGAACGAGAGAGAGAAAGAAAGACAGAAAGAAAGAAAAGGAAAAAGGAAAGGAAGAAAAAAAAAAAAGAAGGAAGAGAAAGGAAGAAAAAAAAATGAAAAAGGAAAAGTGTGAGAGTGAAAAAGAAAGAGCGAAAGTGGAAAAGGGGGTGAAAAACAGAGTGAAAAAAAGAAAAAAGAGTTGGAGTGGAAAAGAAAGGACATTCGGGAGGGGCGGTGCTGCCTAAGGTGCTTCCGCGCCCAGGAGCGAAGGAGCCGTTTGATCCCCCGGCGGGACCGCAGCTCCCGGTGGCGGAAAACGGAGCGGTGGCTGTCAGTCCGAGACTACAACTCCCGGCAGGCCCTGCGGCCGTAAAGCGCGGCGTCTGACGCAACGGCCGACGCGCCATATGAATGGCTGGCGGGCAGAGGCGGCTGCGCGCCGGGGGAGCCGTCTGGGCGCGGGGAGCTCCCGGCGCCTCTCCCGCGCGGGACGGAGCCGCGGCAGCGACGCTGGAGGGGCGAAGCCTCCGGCCGGCCGCCCGCACGGAGCCGAGCGGCGCGGAAGGGGCGTCCGCCCGGTGCCTCGGCCTCGCTCAGCGGTCCCGGTGGCGGAGGCTCAGCTCGGGCGGGGCGCGCTGCCGCCCGCCGATGGCGGAGCGCCAGGCGGTGCTTTGCTGCCGCGGGCCGGGAGCTGCAGGAGCCGCCCCGGGCGAGCGGCGCCGGGCGCTGCCGCGGTCACTGTGCGGCGGCTGGCGGAGGCGCGGGAGCCGCCGAGCTGCAGCCGTGTCCCTCGGGCTGCTGCCGCTGCTGCGGGCGGGGGCGGACGAGCGGCTGGAATGACACGGCTGCTGAGTGCCTCAGTGCTCGTGGCTCTTTCTTCCACGCAAACAGATGGAGCGGCATCGCTGAGCAGTAAAACACAGCGATGGCCCGGAGAATGGCGAGCGCAAGGAGCGCGCGGGCTGGATCCTTCTGCTGGCACAGGTGCGATCCGCAAACTCAGCCCCTTGTGCCCCTACCCTCCCGACCCCCAGGGGAAATGCTCTCCAGCCTCGAGCTGCTGCAAGACAAAACGTGTGATTTGACACTAGGGTCCGGAAAAGGTTTCCGTTTAGATTAGCAAATGCCTCAATTGTTCTTGGTTACATCCTAGGATCGGTTTTAGGCAGTGACTTTATACCGCTTGTCGGATTTTTCTTGTGCAATGGTAAGAAAATAGGCAGGTCTGATACTGGTTTCGCTTTTTTTCTACTTCATGTTCCATGAGCTGCTTTTATCCAAGCAATTGTTTTAAAGTTCTACTGTAGGCGTTTCTGGTTCACTTTTTTTTTTTCTTTGCAGCACCCGTGACTTTTTTTTTTTTTTTCTCTAAATCGGCAGCAAATATAGCTGAGTAAAATTACCTTGGTTTTCTTCCTTCTTAAATGTTTTTATTGATAATCCTATTTGAATATGCAGAACAAGTGGGTATGTCCTGTAATATATCCTAGCTTTTCTTGTTTACAGGGTACTCAGAAAATACTTTTCCCTTAGAGTCCCACTGAAACATTCTCAGTGCAATCTCCGTTAAGGTATGTGTTTACAAATAAGCCACCATCAGCTGAGATATTTGCCTGTGTACCTTTTCCTGTAATTCAGAGCTTGCGTTCTGTGGTTTTTATGATAAACCTATCAAACTTGCGAAACTGTTTTGCAAGTCTTAATCGTTGAAGGCAGCAAGAAGTGGTTTAAAAGCCTGTTCTTGAGCAGACAAAGGGAAAAAGTGTGAATTTGATGCTGAACTTGTCCTTTTTCATTTGACTTGCCTTGAATGATTTAGGAAGAGAGAGAACTAGAAAAAAGAGAGAAATAGAATTGGTTCTTGGGCCCTCCTAAAATGCTCCCCGTGATTCTGTGTGGAGCCAAAGTGAAGGGTGATGGAACAGAGCCCTGTGCTTTAGAAGGAAATCAATTTCAACCTGATCTCCACCCTGAGTCTCCCTAATTTCTGTTTTTAAAATGCAAACTAAGTTTAGGAAGTGTTGGAAGTTAGTATTTTGGGGAAGAAATGGCAGTTGCACCAACCGTTCCATTTCCCAGAGGCTCTGGGAACGATTCATTTTGTAAGCGCTGTAACTGCAATCGGTTGGTGGTTCGGGGTTGGAATGTGCACTTGCCCTCCTCTAAAGCACTTGTTCATTTGCATTTCAGTGCCAGGAGTCTGGAGAAACTGGAGAAGAGCCCAAGAGACATTTTTCATCCTGAGATACAAAAGGTAGGAAGTGACTTTTTTTTGTTTGGTTCTTTTTCTTTATGATTTCCTGGAAATAGAAGTAATTAAGTATAGATACTACTGGTTTGTTTCTTCCAGTAGCTAATAATAATAATAATAATAATAATAATAATAATAATAATAATAATAATAATAATAATAACAATAATAATAATCTAATACTACTTAAACTGTCTCTTTATCCATTGAACTGGCCATTTCAAATCCAAACTTCTAAACACAAATAAAACCATCATCCTTGTAGAATCTTTAATAGGAGGGGGCTAAAGATGCTGTTTTTGTTGACAGGATTTATTGGTTCTTGAAGGGCAAGAGGTGAGTACAAGCCTAACTACTTCTTGCTCACAGACCCGTCCGGTGAGTACAGCTTTGTATTTTGATGGGCTTTTGATGACTTCTAAATCAATTGCTCGTTACAGTAAAAAGAAGTAATGTTTTTTTGAACCTGACAGCAAAAATAACTTGAAGCACCAACTTAATAATAATTGATCACCCATCTAAGTTAATGGTTTTATGCTATACTATCAAAGTTTAAAGGTAAATTATCGTGTAGTAGGAGATAGTATCAAATGTATGTTCTGATGTGTAGGATGTATGCAAAGATTAGAGGACCCAAATTGTTATGTCTTCTGTTTGACTGTTTACCAAGTAATATTTGGTTTTATTTTCCAGGGATCGGTGAATTTTAAATTTGGAGTCCTCTATGCTAAGGATGGTCAGCTTACAGGTGATGAAATGTTCAGTCATGGTGAGTTTTCCACCTTCTCCTTAATTGTTTTGCTCATCTGAAAAAAAAAAAAAAAAAAAAAAAGGTATGTTTATTATTTGTTACCCTGTTCTGTCCGTTTCCTCAGTATTTGCTGGAGCTCTGCTTACCCAAGCTTTGGGTTCCTTCTGTCCCACTGGGTGTTGCCCAGTTTGGTTGCATCTGGTGAAATTCACCCTGAGCCCTTACAGAACCAGCTCAAACCACGTGAGAGCCATTCGCAGCTCTCTCAGGACACCCGGAGGAGGATGGGTGACGTTTCTGAGCATCTGGCAAGTGTACTTCTATCAAAACTCGGCCTGTGTAATTTCTGGGGAAAACCCTTCTGTATCCTGGAGGGTTCCTCAGACTCTGTTGAGGATCCAGTTAGCAGTTGCTCACCTGGATGGTTCCAGCTCCTCAAGTTAACACTTGTACTCTTGCCCTGTAGTTTAGATCTATTGTAGTTTTGTTATTTTGCACGATTTTACGTCTTTGGAAAATAACGTGCGTTTCACTCTTTGGAACCTCTCGGATCATTCTTTGGTGCAGCACCACCTAATGGGACACTTGGCTGCTGTGCTGAAGGGCTTGGTTACTAGGATTGTAAATCCCGGAGAGTTTGTAAGTCTTCTGTCCCCAGGGAGGTATCACGCTTTGTTCACTCTGTTTGTCAGGTGCTGCTTCTCGTCGGAAGTATTAGCTTCAAACTGCCCTGTTCTTTTTTTAACTTTTTTTCCTGGTTCTCTCCGTAGGGCAGGGAAGGACTCTCGTATCCTGGTCGTCAGACTCAGCGCTGCCCGAGAAGATACAGAGAGTGTAAAAATCATAAGAAGCAAATAGGACTGCAGAGGAAACAAACTGGAGAGAACAAAAGGTGATATTGTTCTCCTTAGCCTGGATTAGAAACATCCCCTGTGCTTTGATGCCGGTGGCTGCCAGGGGCTCGTTAGGTCTTTTTAGGCAGGTGTAGGTGTTCACTTGTAGGTTCTATTTTTTGGCAAAGGACCATGAGAGAAGTTTATTTCTACATCCAAATAAACATTCATCTTATCTGAACATAACCTGTCATCCCATTTCTGACGTTAAGGACTCCTGTATAAATACTTGGGGAGGTTTTCTTTGTCGTTTCTGAATGGTTCCATTTTGGTTCCATCTACCTGCCGGATACTTGAACGAGTCTGAGGTGGTTTAATTGCATACTGCTTCCTTGAAATTCTGTTGGTCTCTGCTTGGAACCCTTCTTGTAGTGCTTAATGAAAGACTTCTGATGGTGTTTTCTTGCCTGTTTGTGTTTAAGGTCGTGCTCTGATGCATTTACAGAAACCATGGCAGGAGAGAGTCAGCTGCTGGAGAAGAGGAGACAGTATTATCCCTGTGCAGCATAGAACTGCGCTACTGCTGTGTCATCAGCTGTGTCTGCACTGAAAGTAGCCACCTTCACTTGTAGGTAGCTCCTTGGTGCTTTAGGACACGCTGAGGGATTTATTCCTTTTGGGATCCACGATGAGAATTCCCAAGAGAGGTAGTAATAAGGTATGAGATTGGAAAAAAGCCTGTGTCCTTGGAATGTTGTTGTTGTCGTCAAAAGTTAATTTTTCCTTCTTTCTTAGCCAGTAGTCAGCTTTTTGCTTTATTTTTTGTGGGATCAGTACTTGATTGTTTAAAAAATGGCTTCAAAATAACTGCAGCGGCTGGCCACCAGGACCTTGTTCAGATTTGCCTATTTGCTTGTAGCTAAAACGTTTCCATATTGTTTCTCGTTCTGTTGAAGAAACTGCTGCCCAGTCAACTAAGAACTGAACATCTATCTGTCTAGGACATGGGGAGAGGATTTAGGTCGTGTCTTTGTTTCCAGAAAAAAGTTCCAGTGTAGTTTCTAACTAGAGGAAAAGGGGGGGTGAAGACTCGGGGCTCTGATGCCGTTGGGGGCACCCCGAGGTGCCCAGGAGAGGGAGCCCCACTGCGGTGCAGGAGCAGGTATGTTATCACGTACTAGAGAGCAAATGATAAATAGAAATAGGAAAATTATAAATATAAAAATATTTTTTAAATCGTTAAAGAAAGCGGTTTTTTTTACTTGCCAGTAGGCAGGGTTTTGATGATAAAAATGATAAATACAAAGAATATGAAGGTAGAAATCTAAGTCTAGAAATATATCATAAATACGTACAGATAAAGTTTAAAACTAGAAGAAAAAATCAGTTGCAGCAGTAGATACGATACATAATATAAATAATACTTTAAATACATGTCTAGAATTTTATAGATATTATAGATAATTATTAATAGATTGCATCAAAAGAAACCATATATATAAATGTGAGTATAACTATGCAAAGTATAAAAATATTTCGATACCGTTTAAAAGAAGGTGTTTTCGTGTATTTTTTTGGTTAGAGATGGGGTTTTTATTTGGATTAATAGAAGTATTCTAGAAATATAAATCTAACTATAGAAAGATACAATCGATAGAGAAAGATATTTCTAAAAACACAACCGAACGACGCCGCCTTCGGGGGAATCGCACGAGCTCGGCCGAAGCAAGGCGAGAGCGGCCGACCCTGACGGCCTCGAGCGAACCGAGGCGAGCGGAGCCGAGGCGCGCCCAAGGCACAGAGCGGCTGGGAGTTGGGCCGAAGCGAGGCGAGCTCTGCCGAAGAGGCGAATGCAGGCGCCAAGAGCCGAGTTGAGGCGACAAGAGCCGACTCGAGCCGAGCGTCTCCGGAGCGAGCCGAGCTCCGCCGAGCGCAGCATCCCGGGCAGGGCGAGGCGCCGGGCCGGGCTCGGGGTGCAGCCGGGGCTCTGGGAGGCTTCCCCGCCTGTCCCTCTCTCTAGCCCTCCTTCCTTCTCCCCGTATTCGCCTTCTCTCGCTCCCTTTCCCCCATTCCCTCTCCCCCCACAAACCCGGCTCCTTCCTGTCCTGTCCCTAGCCCGCTACTCCCTTCTGTTCCCCCTCTCTCCTTCCTCTGCCCAGCCTCCCTGTACCCTCGTCCCGGGCTTTCCCTTCCCGTCCCGCTTTCCTGCGCAGCCCGAGCTCGCTCGCCGCCCTTTCTCATGCCCTGCTCTCGCTCCTCTCTTCCCGTGCCCCCTTTCCTTCTTTGCCCCGCAGCCGCGGGGCTCGGGCTGCCGGAGAATAAAGCCCCGAGGGCCGGAGCCCGGCGGCCCTGGGCCCTTGCAGGAGTCCCCGCGCGGGGCCAGAGGCTCTCGGCGGATCCCCCCGTGCCGCTCAAGCAGCCCGGCCGACAGCGCCGGAGCTGCGGCTTTGCCGGCATCGCGCTGAGAGCGGCCCCCGCCCTGTGCCGGGCCGTCCCCGCCGTCTGTGCCGCTCCCTCTCTCGCTGCCCCCGGCCCGTGACAGCGAGGCTGGGCAGGAACCTCAAGCCTTCTGGGGGCTGCCCCCGCTTTCTTGTTGCAGCAGAATCCCTTGCTGGGGCCATGCACGTGTGGGAAGGGCTTGGGGGAAGCGCTGCGCTGCTGTCCAGGGCAGTCGGATTCGTTCTGAGCCTTCTTTGGGGGTCAGGAAAAGGGGGGGGGGGTGTGAAGACTCGGGGCTCTGATGCCGTTGGGGGCACCCCAAGGTGCCCAGGAGAGGGAGCCCCACTGCGGCGCAGGAACCGGTGGGGGGCGGGCGAGGGGCGGGGGTCACGCTGGGTGCCGTCCCCCAGAGGGACCCAAAGCTGCCACCAAATGCACAGGGAGGGGTGAGTGGGTGTAGGATGCTAAAACCTGGCAAGGCGTTCGGTTTTCTAGGTATTGCTAAAGAATAGGAATTGGTCTCTAAACTCAGCTGGGGAGAAACCCTCTCTACGCACTCATTTGTTTCCAGGAATGTAGAAGGTTCCGACTGGAGATGGGTAGTAGTTCTGAAGATATTGCCGTGAGGTTTTGATCTAGGAACGGACCGAGCTGTGCCCTGGAACCCTCAGAACAGCTGCAGGGGCTGAAGGCGATAGAAGGGGCTCTCTGGCACCTTTTGCCTCCGTTCTCTGCCAGCGCCCAAATCGTGTCGCAGTCCCGGAAGAGGCGCTTGTCATCCCGAGAGCCAAAAGGAAGACGTGTAAAATCCCAGCTCTGCCTTGGGTTTCGTGTGGGTTTTGTACTTCGTATTGATGTCATTCCAGAGAGCAAGGAAAGAAGAAATGTGACCGGGTCCCACTATTACTGTGTGAAGGCTTTCTTGAAAGGCTGCTGTATTTCTATTGTCTTTTTCCACTCCAAGCTTGACTTTTCCCTTTGTTTTTCGAGCTCTGCTGCATTGGGTGTCCCAAGGAGGGCGGGGTTCCTCAGCAGGGCTCTTAGGAGGTGGCGCTGATTCTGCTTTTTCTGAAGGCGTCTCAAAGCGTGCTACCAGAATGACAGTTTTGTGCACTGGAAAGCTTTCCCTCAGTGCCATCAGCGCACGTCCGTGTCTGAATTGTGGAAGCAGACGGACTAAGAACAGCCAGCACCCGGAGCAGATGTCTGTTGGCTCTGTGTCTGTGAGAAGCGGGCTGTGTGCTGGACGGGGAGAGGCGCTGTTGGAGAGTGGCATCAGCGCCAGGTGTGAGCTGTGAGGATGATGAGGGGCCGGCTCCTGCCGGGGGGGGGGGGGGTGGGGGGGGGGTGGGGGGGCGAGGCTGTTTTAGGGGGAGGCTTCGCCTCAGCTCCCTTTTGCATGGAGCTGCTGAGAAGAGGGGTTCATGGGGGGCTCCCGGGGCTGTCTCATGGAAGGACTGCGAGAGCTTCTCGCAGCGTCTGGGCGAACACCTGGATGCGCGCTTGGAGACGCGGAGCATCGCTTCAAGGAGGTGCCGAGGGACGAATCTTTGTGCCGGGAAGCAGCAGCCGAACGGGTGAGCGCGTGTGGATTTGGAGCGGGGACTTTGGTCCTTTCCCTTTTCAATTTGATCTTGGCAGTCCCCCCTCCCCGGTTCCCCAGGAACAAAAATGGAGCTCGTGAAGACAAAATAAATGAAGGAGAGGCAAGCAGCTACTCTCCTAATATTGTCTGTGTTCGAACTGGGAGGGATCCGCCTTCACTTGCCATTTTATGGGTGTTGATTGAAAGAAACCTGTCTTTTCCAGGCTGTTAGGGGTATCCCAGGGGTGACAGGGAATCCCTGCGTTCCATTTGAACGGGAATGGGCAAAGTATTGTTGTCATATTATGGGGTTTGCTGGAATCCATAAAGTTAAAGGGTTTTGAGAAAATGGTAAAAAAGCAGGCCCCAAAAACCTAGCAAAGACAGAGAAATGCCAGGATAGCAGAATGAGTTTTATGCTGCAGCTTAGACATGAGAAATAGAATAATAAGCCTATGTGGTTTGTCCTTTTTGGTTGCAACAAATTTACTTGATGTATATTTTAGAAGGCTTACATGAATATGTTAGTTTGTTAGCCATTGTGTTAGAAAATATGCCGCTATTGTTTTAACCAAAGCTATGTATTCTCCATGTAATTGGGTAGAAGTAATGTGAATATGCTTTTGCTCTATGTGTGATTGGCTGAAACTTGGGAAGATTTTGCTTTATGCTGTGTTGTAACATTATGTTTCTTTGGCATTCTGTTTAAATCAGTGAGCTGTTCACATCGAGTGTGTCCATTGTTAAGTGTTGAGACTGATGTTGAAATATACCAGCTCAAGACACTGATTTTTGAGTGGCCCGTCCTGTTCGAGTCTGTAAATAGTTGCCAGTGGCAGGTTTGATTTGAAGGCAGCCAACCCATTTTCATCATCCTAAGATTTAAATGGAGGGGACAGCGCTGGTGTCCCTCCTTTGCAAGGGTTTGAATTGAGGTCCAAATCCCCCTTTCCACATGGCTTGAAGGATTTCATTGGAGGAAAGCCCCTTCTTTTCTGCTCTCCTAGGCGATGAACTTGAAGGGGAGAACACATTTCTTTGCCTTTGTTGAAGCAAGGTGAGCCCCATCCGCGGCGTCAGTTTTGGGGTTCAGTTGCGGGAAGCTGCAGCTCTGGCAGCGTTTGCAGGGCTGCAATCGGGCTGTGCCGCTGCATTTGAGGGCGCTTCTTGTGCCTGTGGCCTGGCCTGGAACATTCCCGCTCAGGAGCCCTCCTGGCACGGCCTGGGCAGTTGCCGAGGCACACGGGCAATTTGGCACGGCCTGGCTCTAGTGAATTTGTGATCAGTGGTGTGTGTGTGTCTGTGTGTGTGAGCATATCAGAGTTTTTGCTGTAACAGGCACAGCCTTTTGCAAGGCAGTAAAGTGAGTGTCAGTAGAAGCAATGCTTTAATTAGATTGTGCAAGAAGAGAACTAAAATAGACTGAGATTTTGTAAAATAGAGTTTAGATAGAAGAGATGAATGAATTTATGGGACTTCAGTGTGTAATACAGTAAGTTTAGACTGAGAACAACCCGCCATAGAGGTTAAGTAATAAATGCCGAAGTGATAAACGGAATAGCCTGCAGGCAATTCCCGGGAGTTTTTGGTGCATTGAGAGGCTGGCACCTTATGTGCAAGAGTTTGTGAGAGGCACTAGTATTGCTGTACTGTGTCTTAAGTGTACATTAAAGGTTCCTGATGAAGCCAATTCAGAACCTGAGATCTTAAAGCTTCTGTGTGAACAATCACATCTGATACCTGCCACCTGGAGATCTGTGTGTGAGGAAAAACTGAGAAAAGACACTGTGAGGCTTGGGGGGAAACAAGATAGCATAAGGAGAAGGAGATAATGAGAACTAACCAGAGCAAAGAGGTTCCTGAACCAGCCCCTTTTGGGATGGGCTGGCTGGGACAAGGCTGTCAGTAGGGGCAGCTCAGAAAATAAAAATATTTATAATACCTCATTGCAGTTAAAGCTGTTTTAAAATGGAAAAGTAAACGGGATAAGGTCCCGTATGCTGATGTGTTTTTTTTGCTTTAAGAAATCACCCAGAATGGTGGATTAACTGTGGGGTCAGAGCTCCCTCTGACCTACTGGTGTAGCTCTTGAACAAAAAAAAAAGAAAAAAACAAAGGAAAGAGAAGACAAATCAAACATGTTGTTCAGTATGCAGCATAAGATAGCAATGTATGAAGTCAGACAAAGATTATCATGCTGAAATGCAAAGCGATTACAGTTCGCAAAATGAGTACATATGATTTGTTGAAGGCTCCTCATGAGGTAAGGGAGGAAGGATAAGGATGACCTCCCCAAAAGGGAAGAGGACTCAGGCTCCAAAGGTATACCCATTCGCACTCATCCCCCTCCTGGCAGTCCGATTTCATCCAGAACTAGGAGGTAACAGACCCCTCTGCAAGAGGCAGTGAGATCAGAAGAAAGAAAAAGGTGGAATTTTAGTTGATACAGGGGCCATATATTCAGTTTTAAATAAAGCTTTAGTACCTGTGGAGAATGTTTATGTTGTAGTGTGGTGAACAACTGGCCAGTCTGAGAAGGCATACTTTTGCAAACCTTTAAAGTAACATGTGTACTTAGAAGCTTTTGTATACACTCAATTCACTAAACAATCTCAAATGAGTAGGTTATTCTGGAGGCAAATGATATAAAGATGTTAGGCTTAACATTAACAGCCATTGAAATTAAGAAAGACATTAGGAAAGAGATATTAGAATAAGTAAATAAGTATTTTTGGGGTATGTTCCTCTGCTGTACCAGGGAGAGTGAAAAATGCCCCCCATGGTAATCAGGCTTAAGGAAGGAACACAACCAGTAAGAATTAAGCAGTACCCCCTCAAAAGAAGATAGGAAAGAAATCAGCCCAATAATTGATAGTACTGGATTGAGGGCTGTCAATAAGATAACCAAGAATTTATACCCTGTGGTAGCAAATCCATATACTTTACTAACTTGTTTAACACCTGAGTTAACCTGGTTTACTGTTTTAGACCTGAGAGATGCCTTCTTTTGCCTCCCCATCCACGAAGCCAGCCAGAAAATTTTTGCGTTCGCGTGAGAAAGCCCTAGAAGCAGTGCAAAACACAGCTCACATGGTCCATGTGCCTGAAGGCTTCAAAAATTCCCCCACTCTGATTGGAGAACAACTTGCAAAGATCCAGAGTCCTGGTAAGCTCCACAAGAAGAAGGGAGGCTGTTGCAGTACACAGATGATCTTCTAGTAGCCACTCGGACAAAGGAAGCACGTGTGGCCTAGACGGTAAGCCTTTCAAATTTCCTAGGACTCCAAGGATACAGAGTATCAAAGAAAAAGGCACAGGTAGCAAAACAGAAAGTAATCTACCTGGGGTACGGAGCGAGTGCCGAGCAGCGGACTTTAGGGCAGGGAAGCCATAAGCCAAACCCCAAAAGCCCAGACAACGAAGGAACTCCGAACCTTCTTAGGCACGGCAAGGTAGTGCCAGCTGTGAGTTTATAATTATAGACCGCTCGTCAGACCCCTCTATGCTCTTATTGCCACTGGAAACAGAGATCTCCAGTGGCCAAAAGAAGCCACACGGGCCTTTCACCAGCTAAAGAGTGCCCTCATGTCAGCTCCAGCTTTGGGACTTCCAGATGTAAGTACACCATTCTTTCTATTTTCCCATGAAAGATAAGGAATTGCCCTGGGAATACTGGCTCAGGACTTGGGTCCATACCAGAGGGCAGTTGCTTACTTCTCTAAGCAACTAGATGCAACAGCAAAGGGATGGTCAGGTTGCCTCAGGCCGTAGCAGCAGTCGTGCTGAGCATTTAAGAGGCACGCAAGTTTACCCTGGGACAAAAATGACCGCGCTAATGTCCCACACGGTGTCCGCAGTACTGGCAGTAAAGGGCAGCCACTGGTTCTCACCACAGAAGTTCCTGAAATACCAGGCCATCATGGTAGAGCAAAGTGATGTAGAGATAGTAGTGACTGATATTGTCAACCCAGCTTCTTCTCTCAGTGGAATCAAGGAGAAGCAGTACGGCACGATTGCCTAGACACCACTGAAGCTACTTACTCCAGCAACTCAGACTTGAAAGACGCTCCTCTGGACGATGCAGAGACCTAGTTCACTGACGGGAGCAGCTACGTTGCCAGTGGAAAGCTACATGCTAAGTACACGGTGACTACCTGCAGAGAGGTAATAAAGTAATAGAGTCTGGACCCATACCGACAAGTGCCTCTGCACAGAAGGGCGAGATAAATGCCCTGACCCATGCCTTAGAAATAGAAAAGAAAATAAACATCTATACAGACTCGAGGTATGCATTCAGAGCTGGGCATGCACATGGAGCCATCTGGAAGGAGAGGGGACTGCTAACCTCACAAGGAAAGAAGAGACAATCCGGCTGCTGGAAGCGGTTCAACTGCCTGAAAAGGCATATTAAGGCACACCAGAGAGTGAGCTCAGAATTGGAGGAAGGAAACGAGCTGGTGGATGGAGAGGCAAAGAAAGCAAAAGGTGAGGTAATTATGGACAGATTTTCCTTGAAGGTAAGCCAGAATATAATACTACTAATCAAAAGAGACATGCAACCACAAGGGGTGGGCTACCATTGAAAGAGAGCTGGTAATCCCTTCCCATTTTTGTGGTCACTAGCGAAGGAGGAGCACTAGAAAACACACTAGGGCCTAACTAGTTAAAAGCTTTTATAAAGTGTGGCTCCTTTCCCAGAATGACCAAGGCTGCCAGTGATACAGAGTGCATTGAAATGAAGTGTTGACTTTTAAGTAGTAGTTTCCACAGGCTTTCTAGGACACGTATCTGATTGAAAGAATCGTTGCCAGGAATTTATATGCCACTGTTACTCAGGTAAACCGACAGCGTGATCCTCGCCTCCAGACTAACCCCAAAAATACCCCCAGGCCGAAACTCGGTCAGACCGGGAGAGACCACGGGCTGGACAGCAGCAGCAAATTGACTTTTCAGAACTCCCAAGGAAAGGGGTGGTATCAGTATTTATTGGTATTAACAGATACATTTTCCGGGTGGCCAGAGGCATTCCCCACCAGAACTGTCAAAGCTCAAGAGGTGACCAGGGTATTATTACAAGAAATAATACCACGCTTCAGAGTTCCAGCCACAATATCCTCGGCTAGAGGATCACATTTATTCTCCAAAGTAGCGCAACAGATTAGTAGCCACCTGGGCATAGATTGGGAACTTCACACTCCATACCGCCCCTGGTAAAACAGCCAGGTAGAGAAAATGAATCATTTGATTAAGCAGCAGATTGTAAGACTGGGGCAGGAAGTTAATCTACCCTGGCCCCAAGATCTTCCACCGACACTATTGCAAATTTGAACTAAACCTCGGGCTAAAGGAAAGCTGAGTCCTTTTGAAATGCTTTATGGAAGACCATATGGAATACAAAAGGGAATGTCCACCCACACTGGGGAGATAACACTGGCCACCTACACAGTGGCTTTAAGCAAACAGCTTAGAGAAATTGAGAAACACGTGGCTGGAACTCAGAGCAGAGAGCTAGATAGACCAGTACATAACATACAGTCTGGAGATTATGTATATGTTAAGCCTCTTGCAGAAAAGACTTTGGAACCACAGTGGGAGGGACCCTTCCAAGTGCTTCTCACCACCTTCACCACAATCAAGATCAAAGAGCAGAATGCCTAGATCCATCACTCTTGAGTGAAGAAGGCCCCAGGAGCCCCTCAGAGAGTGACATCAGGAGACAACGAACTGAGATTAAGCTTACTCGGACAAAATGAGTATATTGTGGCCGGGGGTAGTTTGTAATTTCATTTACAGAATTGTTTTGTATATAATTATAACCGGAGTCTTAGAATTAGAGAGTGCCTCTATCCAAAGCAATGCTGAATGGCCTTGGTCCTAGGCTTTTAATCAGTATACTAGATCCATGGGAGAACTTGCTGAGATAAAAGATCTAAACCTATCCACTGTAGTAATTCATGAAGATCAGGTATATGAGGAGCAGGAGCGGCAGGAACGAGAACTGTGGACACTTCAAGAGATCAGGAGAGAAGAAATCAAAGTAGGGTGCTGGGTGGTCAATCGGATGGCTTATGAGAGACCAGATGCAATTAGTGTCTCAACCTCTCCGGTATAGAGGCACCAGGAAGTTTGCGATAGCCTAAGCGAATCATACCGTTGGTGTAATTTCACCTTGATACAGCCTGTAGAAGTGACCTGCCTTTAGGCTCAGGATGCTATCAGGCTCTCATTTCAGTTTAAAATAGACACTGCACTTTATGCAACAGCAGGACCTTATACAACCCACACTACTAATCAAATAGTTCAGACGCAACCCAAACGTGAACCTGAAGCATATGAAATAGGCCCTTACGTAGTGAGGAATGAGGGCGAACAACAACCGTTCTTCAATCCAGAATGGCCTCTCAAACGTGTTGAGTTGCTAATGCAAATTAACATCTCAAAAATCCAACCAGCCTGCTGCTCTTTCCTAAGAACATCCTTTAAGAGCTAGACAACATGGTTACAAAAATAAGTATACCCCAAGAGCAGAATAAGAAAGGATCTAACTGAGATATTAAGGACAGGATTGAGATTTTTAAATGGAATTGATTCAGAAATACTGATGAATAAGCTGGCCACTGCAGCAGGTAGCCTAGCAAAATTGAAGCAGCCTTTACAGTCATCTCTATCGGCATTAGGAACTAGCCAGTGGCAGATTTCAAAAGTCCTACCCAAGTGAGAAAAGGCCAGGTACCAAGACCACAAGTTAATAGAAGAAGCGCTTAGTACAGTTCAGGATAATGTGTCTTTAGCTTTCAGTTGTATACAAGCACTGTTATAGATGCAAGCAACAGCAGCTCTGATCATATGGGAAAGAGGTGAAGGTAATTTTCCAGCTGAAATTTGGAAAGTTGTCTGAGATAATGCAATTGATTTTGAAAAGAAGTTTCAATCCCCGTGGACTATGGTAAATTTCACCTATTATCCTGCTTCTAATGTGGCCACTGCCTTTGTGCTTACCATATGTAATGCCATTGTTTACGTTTTCCATCCCGTCATTGCGCTAAGATTAAATCATGAAATAAACAGTGCTCTACCCTTTAGAACAAGTAAACTTAAAATCCTGCATTACTAGAGAACAGCTGGGATTAATTTGTTAAAGCAATACTATGAATGCCCAAGATGTGTGTCTAGACACTGAACAGAGTATTTAACACTTTGAAATTCATCCAGTCACTGACCAGAAAACTGTGCTCGTATATACCGATAAAGGTTGCGTGTGCCCGAGAACTGCTTGTGCCGCTGTAAAAATTGATAACAACGATGTTATTTTGTCTAGCAGAAATCATTTTAATTTTTGTCTTTGTAATTCGTTAAGATTACCAAGTGCGGTTTTCGTACTTGGCCCAAGTGACATCCCACCAGTTGATTAAAACCAATTACACAATGTATCACAGACTATCACTTACTCCTATTGGAATGGACCTTACATTGGTACAACAATTAATTAAGCACCAAGACCTACTGGGGATCTTGAAGAAAAACGCAAGAAAGCGGAGAGAACTGTCCAACACGATACAAAAGGAAATAACCGTAATTCTGCAAAGAATAAAACAAAATGCAGATCATCACCGGTGGCATGTGATCTTTGGGTGGTCACCAACTGCAAATGCAATCTTTAATAAGTTGTGTCATCCCATTGTAGTTTTGTTAATATTAGTTAGAAGAAGTTTAAGATTATCCATTATACAGCTAATTTGGAATTAGAGAACGCTACAGCGAGTAGCTGCGTTAACCTCCTTATCAAACGTACACGGTAAAGCACTAAAGTACACTTATTGTCATAGGAATTTGCATGAAGTAAAAGAATTTACTTCTTCCTTTTAGGAAAGGGGGGAATGAGGCAGAGTGGAAATTTTCCAGGGTAGAAATCCATTTTGATTTAGATCAAATGTACATTTTTGAGTTGAGTCTGTGCTTAGAAAACATAGCCATTTAGCCTGACTGCAAAGCTGAGGCTCAGAGAAACTACTTCAGAGAAGGACAGAGATAAGGGGTGGGGGAGACAGAAGGTGATAGAGAGAGACAGAGAGACTGCTGTGAGAGCAGGTCAACCTGACCTAGGAATTCTTTCCGATAAAGAAAAACTAGCAGAAAATATAACGCAAAATTCGTAAAAATTAATACATACGAACCTATTGTGAAATTGTATGCATATGTATTTGAGAGGGGGATAAAAAGAGACCTGAAGTTCCCCGAGGTACGCATGTCATTTTAGGGGAACGATACTCATATGCGTCCAGGGCTGTAATAAACATACAGGCTTTACAACTTTCACCAAAGTTGTGGAGTTTTGATTATCTCCGCAAAACACCGGCGTTCAGCAGCCCGTGCCCCCGAGCGGCCGGCAGGCTCCTGAAATTTCATATTGCGCAGGATGCCTCCGAGATCCAAGCTGCCACCTGTGCCAAGTCGAGCTGGTTTGAGAGTCCCAAGCGCCTCCTGCAATCTGCCATCAGGAACCTGCCCTGGTGAGTTTCGTTTACCTGGGAAAGGGGCAGCGTTGGTGTTCAGGGGGGCGGCCCTGAGCGGCCGGCTGGGTCCTGAACTTCCGCATTGCGCAGGATGCCTCCCAGACCCAAGCTGGTCCCAGTGCCCACTTGAGCTGCATTTAGAGGGCCAAGTGCCTCCTGCCATCTGCCATCATGAACCTGGCCTGGTGAGTTATGCTTACCTGTGTAAAGGGCTGACATTGGTGTTCATGGCTCAGGGGCCCTTAGTGGCCAGCAGACTCCTGAAATTGTGCATTGCGCAGGATGCCTCCCAGACCCGAGCTGGAATCTGTGCCAACTCAAGCTGGTTTTAGAGTCCCAAGCGCCTCCTGCAATTTGTCACCAGGAACCTGGCCTGGTGAGTTTTCTTCTTCTGGGAAAGGGCCAGCCTTGTCGTTCAGGGGCCGCGGTCCGGTGCGGCCGGCCAGCTCTGTAAATTCCGCATCGCGCAGGATGCCTCCTAGACCCAAGCCGCCACCACCGCAAAGTCAGGCCGGTTTGACAGTGCCAAGCGTCTCTGCAATCTGCCACCAGGAACCTGGGATGGTGAGTTTTCCTATTCTAGGAAAGGGCTGGTGTTTTTTTCGGAAGGCCTGTGGTTGGAAGTGGCCTGCTGCCTGCTTAAATTCCGCACTGTGAAATATGCCTCCCAGACCCAAGCTGCCACCTGTGCCGATTCGGGCTACTTTTAGAGGGCCAAGTACCTCCTGCAATCTGATATCAGGAACCTGGACTGCTGAGTTTTGTTTGCCAGGGAAAAGGGCCAGTGGGTTTTTTTGGGGCCTAAGGCCTTGAGTGGCCTTCTAGCTGCTGAAATTCCACATTGCGCAGGATGCCTCCGAGACTCAAGCTGCCACGACCGCTAAGTCAGGCTGCGTAGACAGTGCCAAGCGCCTCCTGCAATCTGCCATCAGGAACCTGGCCCGGTGAGTTTCTTCTCTGAGAATATGCTGGCGTTGTTGTTTGGGGGCCTGCGGCCCGGAGCGGCCGGCTGCCTGCTGAAATTCAGCATTGCGCAGAATGCCTCCCAGACCCAAGCTGCCACCACTGCAAAGTCAGGCTGCGTAGGCAGTGCCATGTACCTCCTGCAAACTGACTTCAGGAACCTGGACTGGTAAGTTTTGTTTTCCAGGGAAAAGGGACGGAGTTATTGTTCAGGGGCCTGCGGCCCAGAGTGCCAGGCTGCCTGCTGAAAGTCTGGATTGCCAAATATGCCTCCCAGACCCAAGCTGGCACCAGTGCCAACTCCTGCTGCTTTGACAATGGCACGTGTCTCCTGAAATCTCCCATCAGGAACCTGGGTTGGTGAGTTACGCTTACCTGCGTAAAGGGCCGGCATCGGCTTTCAGGGCCAGGGCCCCCTAGCGGCCGGCTGGCTCCTGAAATTCCGCATTTCGCAGGATGCCTCCCAGAACCAAGGTGCCACCTGTGCCCAGTCGAGCTGGTTTGAGAGTCCCAAGCACCTCCTGCAATCTGCCATCAGGAGCCTGGGCAGCCGTGTTTTGCTTACTTGGGAAAAGCGTCAGCGCTAGCATTCAGAGGCCCGTGGCCTGGAGCAGCCGGCCGGCTCCTGAAATTCCAGCATTGCGCAGGATGCCTCCCAGACCCAAGCTGCCACCACCCCAAAGTCAGACTGGTTTGAGGGTTCCAAGTGGCTCCAGCAATCTTCCATCAGGAACCTTGACTGCTGAGTTATGCTTACCTGTGTAAAGGGCTGGCATTTGTGTTCAGGGCTCACGGGCCGGCTGGCTACTGACATTCTGCATTGCGCAGGTGCCTCCTAGACCTGAGCTGGAACCAGTGCCCACTCGAGCTGGCTTGACAGCGCCAAGTGGTTTCTGCAATCTGCCATCTGAAACCTGGGACGGTGAGTCTTAATTCCCAGGGAAAAGGGCTAGCGCGGGTGTTCAGGGGCCAGCGGTCCAGAGAGGCGGGCTCTCTGCTGAAATTCCGCATTGCGCGCGATACCTCCCAGACCCAAGCTGGTCCCAGTGCCCACTCGAGCTGCATTTAGAGAGCCAAGTGTCTCCTGCAATCTGCCATCAGGAACCTGGGCCGGTCAGTTTTGTTTGCCAGGGAAAAGGGTCAGCGTTGGTTTCAGGGACCTAAGGCCCGGAGCGGCCGGCCGCCTGCTGAAGTTCCACATTGCGCAGGATGCCTCCCAGACCCAAGCTGCCACCGCCGCAAAGTCAGGCTGCTTTGACAGTGCCAAGTCCCTCCTTCAAACTGACATCGCTAACCTGGGCCGGTGAATTTTGCGTACCTGGGAAAACGGACGGCGTTGTTATTCGGGGGCCTCTGGCCCGGAGCGACAGTCTGACCGCTGAAGTTCCACATTGCGCAGGATGCCTCCCAGACCCAAGCTGCCACCACCGCAAAGTCAGGCTGGTTTAACAGTTCTAACTGCCTCCTGCAAGCTGACCTAACGAATCTGGTCCGGTGAGTTTTGTTTCTCAGGGAAAAGGGCCGGCGTTTTTGTTCTGGGGCTCTGTGGGCCCGAGCGGCCCTCTGGCTGCTGAAATTGCGCATTGCACAGCATGCCTCCTCGATCTCAGCTGGAATCTCTGCCAACTCGAGCTGATTTGAGAGTCCCAAGCGCATCCTGCAATCTGCCATCAGGAACCTGGGATGGTCAGTTTTGTTTGCTGGAGAAAAGGGCCAGCATTTGGTTTCATGGGCACTAAGGCCTGGTGTGGCCCACTGCTTGCTGTAATTCCCTGTTGCACAGGATGCCTCCAACACCTAAGCTGGCACCGCTTGCAACTCGAGGTGGTTTGACAGTGCCAAGTGGCTCCTGTAATCTGACATCAGGAACATGGGACAATGAGTTTTGTTTTCCAGGGAAAAGGCCTGGCTTTGATGTTTGGGGGCCTGTGGCTGGAGCGGCCGTCTGGCTCCTGAAATTCCGCATTGCGCAAGACGCCTCACAGACCTAAGCTGCCACCACCACAAAGTCAGGCTGCTTTGACAGTGCTAAGTGCCTGCTTCAAACTGCCACCAGGAACCTGGGCTGGGGAGTTTTCTTCTCCCGGGAAAGGGCCGGCGTTGTTTTTTGGGGGCCTGTGGCCCAGAGCGGCCGGCTGGCTCCTGAAATTCTGCATTGTGCAGGATGCCTCCCAGACCCAAGCTGCCACCACCGCAAAGTCAGGCTGCTTTGACGGTACGAAGGGCCTCCTTCAAGTGGACCTTAGGACCCCAGGCTCGTGAATGTTGTTTGCCAGGGAATTGGGCCAGCGTTTTTTTTCAGGTGCCTCAGGCCCGGAGTGTCCGGCCGCCTGCTGAAATTCCGCATTGCGCAGGATGCCTCCAGGACCTAAGCTGGCACCACTTGCAGCTCCGGCTGGTTTGTGTGTCTTAAGGTGTTCCTGCAATTTGCCATCAGGAACCTGGTCTGGTGAGTTTTGTTTTCCAGGGAAAAGGGCTGGCTTTGGTCTATGGGGGCTTGCGGTCCGGAGCGGCCGTCCGGATCCTTAAATTCCGCATTGTGCGAGATGTCTTACAGACCCAAGCTGGCACCAGTGAAAACTCGGCCTGCATTAACAGTTCCAAGTGCCACCTGAAACCAGCACCAGGAACTGGGGCTGGTTAGATTTGTTAACATAGGAAAAGGGCCAGCGTTTTTGTTAAGGGCCCAGGTGCCACGAGCGGCCGGCCGGCTTCTGAAATTCAGCATTGCGCAGGATGCCTCTCAAGCCCATGCTGCCACCACTGCAAAATCAGGCTGCGGAGTCAGTGCCAAGTGTCTCCTGCAATCTGCCATCAGGAACCTAGTCCGGTCAGTTTTGTTTGCCAGGGAAAAGGGCCGGTGTTTGTGTTCACAGGCCTGTGGCCCGGAGCGGCCGGCTGCCTGGTGAAATTCTACTTTGCGAAATATGCCTCCCAGAGCCAAGCTGGCACCAGTGCCAACTCAAGGTACTTTGGTAGTGCCAAGTGCCTCTTGCAATCTGCCTTCAGGAACCTGGAGTAGTTAGTTTTGTTTGCCAGGGAAAAGGGCCAGCACTGGTGTTCAGAGGCCTGTGGCCCAGAGTGGCCAGCTGCACGCTAAAAACTGTGCATTGCGCCAAATATCTCCCAGACACAAGCTGCCACCATCGCAAAGTCAGGCTGCCTCGTGAGTCTTAAGTGCCTCCTGCAAACCTTCCCCAGTTGTCCCTCCTTGTTAAGGGTTTTGATTGAGGGAAAAATTTCTGTTTTTTTCATCGCTGGAGGGATTGAAATTGAGGAGAACCCTTCTTTTCACAATATCTTTGCAGAATAAATTAAAGGGCAGAATTTGTTTATTTGTCATTTTATCAGTTTCAGTGGACCTAACTGCCCTGGTTTCTCATTTTTACAGGTTCACTTGAAGGAAGCTCTGTCTTTTTCAGCATTTTTTAGGATGTAAATATTCATTTCTGGGCACTTCTTTCTGTGCCTTTGGACCAGCTATCTCAGAGAAGGGTGAGCCTGGCATGTACTTAACCCATACACTGCCAAGGAGGTTTTTTTTCTTTTTCTTATTTTTGTTTCTAATGTAGATAGGCCTAAGTAGGAGTCCCAAGGAGACTTAGACTATTTATATCATTAGTGTTCTTCTCCTCCCTACTTAGTCACACTTGATGTTCTACTTTGTAATCACCAAGGAATAATTATGTGAGTTAACAGCAAATAACTCAATTTATCTAGCTATGTAACTTTAACACAAAGTTTTATGTCTTACCAGTTTTCTGTTCTTCTCCTCTGAGTAGCTGCTGCAAAAAAGAAAGCACTGCTATTTTTCTGAAGAGTTTTCTTCTATAACAAACCCTTTACTCCCCTTGAATTTGAGTCAGAGGAGCCAAACAGCTGTAGCTGCTCTGAGGGCTTTTATACCCGGTGGGATTAGCCCCCTCCCTTTTCCCGGGCATCATGGGAACGAGAGGCGGGCACCATCAGGGGTATATTAACCCCAGCTTTTGCTGAGGGGCTTCAGTCCCTTTCTGGGGTGTGCTGGGATAACAGCTCTCCTGTTACTTCAGTGAAGAGGCTCTTTCAGCTTATCTCAGCCTGTTTTCAGCAGGTGTTTCTGGGCATCTAAAGCAACAGAGGCTTGGAAGATACTGTGAAGAAAACAGCATGGAATACAGGGAGTATTTAAGTTCATGATTTTGGGTATTGCATTTAGGGGTGGTAAAATGCATTTGCAATATCTGGTTTTGTTCTTATTTTGGTTTTTTTATTATTTTTAGGAGGAGCATAGCTTTCAGAGATTCCACGTTGTGCCAAGCATAGCACTTCTTTCAGCAGATTCGTGTCACAAGAGGAATCTGCCCAGTGTCAAAAATGATGTTTGAGATTGAGGCTTCAGATGAGTTGAGAGTTGTGACTAGGAGAGGGAGGGTGAGCAGGTATCCAGTTAGGAGTTATTGGGGGGCAGGGGGGTTTGCAGGCAGCAGGGTGTGAAAGGGTGTTTATTTGAGGGCCCCCCCACACAAGGCTTTTCAGAAGCATAGCAGAGGCATTCCCATGTTTTCCTCACACAAGGTCATCCACTGCACTCACAGGAATGCCATTTAACTTTGCTTTTCTCTAACCCAGGTGCCACTGATAATAAAGGTCACACCCTTGGAATCAGGATGAAGCTGGAGCCTGAAGGAGCCAGGCACACTCAGGAGAGGGCAAGTAGCTGACTTGCTGGGATTTGGCCCGCATAACTCATACATTGGTTTTGGTTTTCTTTATTGTAGCTGACCGAGAGAGGCTAAGAGGCGATCACGGGGCCCTCCGAGGCAGACTCATTTCAGGTGCAACGTGGATTCACATCACCAATCATCCAAAAGATAAGTCAGGGGCCACGGCCCGGAGATGGGAGAGTAGTGGGTTGGGAGTTCTTGGGATAGATTGAAAAAATAGCAGAGGGAAAAGCAATCTTCTCCAAAAGGCCTCTTAGGACAGCTCAAGGGAGAGACTCCACAGTTGATGGCAGCGTGCTGGTGGGCAGGGCAGAGCAGTTCCGGTCCACGTCATGTTGTCCGGTGTACCGTGTTACCTAGTGTGTCTTTGGGGTCCCTTTGGTCAGATATCTCTCCCTTTTCCCCTCGAGGCTCTCACCACAAGCCTAATGTGTCATGTTTAACATCCCCCGGTTTGTCGCGTTCGGTGTCATGGGTGTCTGCACGCGTTTGTGCCGGAGCTGCTCTGCCCTGCCGCATAACCTGCTGCAACAGGAGAAGTCCCGGGGACTTGGAATTTGTAATGTGGGGTGTAGTTGGACTCTAGGTGGGATTTGTCGATGGACACAAGATATCTGGAGCTCTTAAGTTATCCCGCAGCCCTTTGACTTTTGTCCTAACTCTTTTTCAGATTCAGATAGATTAAATCTATGCCAGAGGTACCCATCCCGGGTGAGGGGTTTCTCCCGAGCAGGTGAGGCACCATTTGTCTCTGCCGAGGAAGTGTAAATGGTGTCTGTGTTACAGCACTGTTCTTTGTCTTTCTTTTTAGGAAGTCAAAGCAGAGAGCAGCAGTCAAGGCTGAGTGGGCAAGGTGAGCATTGAGCAGCGTACAGAAGCAGTGGTTATTGCTCAAGTCTCACTCTCTGGTGCAACTACAAGCATCCATTCTCGTTTGTGCGATTTAGGCAATCGACTCGGCGTATGTCCGGCCCCTGTCACCAACCGGCCGATGCACCGGGTTTCCTGCAAATATGAGCTCCATGGAAGTATTACAGGACTCCGTGATGATGAAGCCTTAAAATTTTCTATTTCACGGTCCCATCCGAGGAGCCCTCGGGAGCGGCCGAGGAGTTGCGGTGAGCGGAGGAGGTAGGGAGGAGGGGGGAGGCTCAACTCAGGTCACAGCAATGGCAAATCACCTCGTCTCCACTTTACCCAGGCGCACCCTGCGACAACGGCGTCGGCCTCCAAGCGAGCCCGAAGCGTGCAGCCCGAGGAGCTGAGCATTCTTAGGAGAAGGGTGAGTAGCAGACTTGTCGTGTTTTGGCTGCCATGCTGCTAAGATCGTGCACTCACGTTTGGTTTCCTTTCTCTTGGCAGACTAAGAGAACAATAGCCCGTGTCAGCAGGGACTTCCCAGACGGTGCATCCGCTTCCTATCGAAGCTGACACCGCATCGGCACACCCACCCGTCCGAGAGATAAGTAGAGGGCTGCAACCCACATAGGGGCTGAAAGTGGGGTGCTGGGTTGGGACTCTCTGGGGGGGGGGGGGGTGTTGAGTCAGCTCTGGAGATGAGGGTAGCCAAGAAGTGGGCCCTTAGGCCCATAAAAGGAAAGTCTCACTTTTGATCACAGTGCTGAGGTGCACAGGGCAGAGCAATCCCGACGTGTATCGTATCACTTGTCTATCGTGCATTATGTGTTGTTTGCATATCTCGGGTCTTTTACCTTAGGCCTTTGAGGGGCCTAGCAGAAACCCTGGCATCATTCTTAGCATCTGTGATCTCAGCATTCCTTGCCCCGGCACCCAGGCCATAGATGCGATTCTGATACCTGTCTGAGCTCCGCAATCAAAAGTTCTCTCTTTGGAAGCATCCAGTCAGATGTCTTGTCTTGTCAGGTCTTTTTCTGAGCTGTATGGATAGCTATGCCCTGCCAGGATCCATTATGGTGGATTAGGACTTGTAAGAATCTGAGGTTAGGGAGAGGATTCTGACCATAGGATTCCTGGGCATTCATCTTTGCAGTTCTTGAAATAAATCATTCAGTTAGGATCTTCTTCCTCCAGGGTTCTCTGAGCCTCACCATCGGTCTCACCTCGATCATCTCCTTTTGCATTCTCTCAGTCCTTGCAGCCATTTTCCTCTCCAAGGGATTTCCGTCCGTGTCTCGTGCCCATTGTTTGTCACGTCCCGTCCGTCCCGCGTCACCGGTGTACGCACGCATTTGTGCCGGAGCTGCTCTGCCCTGCCGCATAGCCTGGTGCAGTAGGAGAAGTCCCGGGGACTTGATGTTTGTAATGTGGGGTGTAGTTGGACTCTAGGTGGGATGTGTAGATGGACACAGGATATCTGGAGCTCTTAAGTTATCCTGCAGCTCATTGACTTTCGTCCTAACTTTCTTTCAGGTGCAGAAGGATAAAATCCAGGGCAGAGCCGCCCATCCCGGGTGAGGGGATTCCCCCGAGCAGGTGAGGCACCATTTGTCTCTGCTGAGGAAGTGTAAATGGTGATTGTGTTACAGCACTGTTCTTTGTCTTTCTTTTTAGGAAGTAAGTCCAGACACCAGTAGTCAAGGTGAGCAGTGGAGAGAAGTAGTTGTTATTGCTCCGGTCTCAGTTTCTGGTGCAGCTCTAAGTTTCCATTCTCTTTTTTGTGCTTTAGGGATTCCACTCGGAGCCTTCCGAGCCCCCGTCACCAGCTGGCCGATGCACCGGGTTCCCTGCACGTGTGAGCCCTGTGGATTCGTGTCCTAGGGTGACGTTAGGATGCTTGTATCCCCATTCATGTGTTCTGTTAATGTTGGATATTATGTTCTGTACCTTTAAGACCGGCTCTGAAGAGGGAAAGTTTTGTTTTGGTTTTCTTATCAGCCTGGCGGGACACAGAGACTGCAGTTTTTTTGCTTTTGGCTTTTGCTCTCTCACTCTTGCTTGCTTTGCTTCTGCTTGCTTTTGCTCTTTAGCTAGTTCAGCTAAACTGTCCAATTTCTTCCTGGACGGTTTCTCCTTTCCTTTTTCTGATCATTTCGAACCTGCTCCGGACTGGGACCTGAGAAACACCAAGATCCTGCACCTTCTGGCCTGCAGCAGCAGCCCCAGCGCCGGAGGGACTGAGAACACAGTGACTACCCCCAGAGAGACTTTCTGAATTTGTCATCTTTTGCAGAGTGGTGTCATCCGGTATTGTTCATTTTGTGTGCTGGGGGGTGCTGTGCTTGTTAAATAAACAGGTTCTTTCCACTCCTCTCCGAGAAATCCTTCCCGAACCGGTTGGGGGGAGGGGCTGTGTGGGTTTGCTTGCTGGAGGAGCCCTAATTTAAAAATTCTCCTCCAAATTTGCCCTAAACCTCGACAAAATTTTGGCGCCCAACGCTGGGCTTGAGAGAGTGAGTGGAAAAACCCTGTTTTGAGGGTATTTTGGTTGCCATTACTCTGTTTGTTTGAAGCAGTTAATAGCCATGCTTTTTGAATTCATGATGAGTGTTGGGGTGAAGGCTTGCATGTGCTTCTGGTCCCTAGGGTTTTTCGAGATTTTAATACCTCTGTGGTCCCTAGGTTTATTTTCCTATCCTGAAATAGTTCTAGTATTGTCCCTCATACGTAGTTTTTACAGCAGAGGGGCAGTGACCAGAATAGCTATCCTGCTGGGCTTGATGGCAATGATGTGCAAGAAGTTTATAAACATGTTGGGGTCTGCTCCAGGTATGAATGGTTCTTGGTTATGGTTATTCGTCCAGTTTGTTAGAGGAGGAGCAGTAGGGAATGAGGCTTTTCAGCCTTTGCTTTCCTTCTTCTCCTATGAATCGGTTGCATCAGTAGTGAAGGATGTTCAGTTTCCCCTGAATGTTAGAGAAACCATCTTTCTTGTATTCAGTCTGGTAACCTTCTTCTATACAGTCTGCTGTCTCTCCAGAATGAGGGCTGAGATTTCTAGACGGGCTGATGAGACCCCTGACTCAGGAGTAGACCCAGGTGTGAAACATCCTGAGTGGTGTGGGAAATGGGAGGATATGGGCCAAATCCTGAAGGAATTCTCCGACCCTATAGTCTGGGATTTTCCCCATAAACAAATTCAGAACCCAGCTGAGGTGGGGAAATATCTGAAAGAGAAATACCAGGATGAGCCTAAGGAGAGAAAGGTCATTGCAGTGAGCTGGGCCCTGGCATATGCTTATCGCACTCTGTTGGAGACTGTAGGACAGCAGACGGAGGCAGGGGGGCAGGGAGATAAATCAGCTATCCCAGTCACTCAGACTGCAGCCAACACCACAGGCTCAAAGCCAGCAGCCAAACCAGATAGTGAGCCTAAGCCAGCAGCTAAACCAATGGCTGTTGCTACCAGTACCAGAAGTGGGAAATGCACGGACAAGACCAATCGACCAGTGGATGATGATGATGATGATGATGCAGCAGAAGGAACCTCAATGCCTCCTGACATAAAATCAGGAGTCAAAGCAGCAGGTGCAAGACCAGATGCAAATATTGAGTCCTTTTCCCTGAAGGACCTTCGTGGCTTACGGAAGGATTACACCCGACGACCTGATGAATCTATAATTAGTTGGTTAGTCCGTCTCTGGGATGCTGCAGGCGAGGCTACAATTCTGGATGGCACAGAAGCAAGGCATTTGGGATCCCTATCACATGATCCTGTCATCGACCAAGGAATGATGAGGGGGGCAAACCCTCAGAGCCTCTGGGCACGGGTCTTGGAAAGTGTTGCACAAAGATACCTGTGTGCAGATGATCTTTATATGCAACAGACACAGTGGAAGACCATAGAGCAAGGGATCCAACGCCTGAGAGAGATGGCAGTGGCAGAGATTATCTTCTCAGATGATGTGACAACTAGGAACCCAGACTTGGTGCCATGCACGTCTGTGATGTGGCGGAAACTTGTGCGACTTGGGCCACACGAATATGCTTCTGCCCTAGCCATAATGAAGCGGGATGAGAGGGATGAGACTGTGCTGGATATGGCAGGGAAGCTCCGAGCATATGCAGATGCTGTGCATGGCCCAACACATGCCAGAATTGCAGCGGTAGAAACACGTCTGCAGAACTTAGAGGATAAGATAGAGGAGAATCATAAGAAGCTCAGAGAGGAGATTAAAGAAGACCTTCTCCAAATCTCGGCAGTACAGATCAGAGGTTCTGGTATCCAAGGCAGACGTTCCCCAGATGGCCAGAGAAGGTACACCCCACGAACAGAGCTGTGGTTCTACCTGCGTGACTGTGGAGAAAACATGAGGAAGTGGGATGGAAAACCTACTGCTGTTCTGGCACGACGGGTGCGTGAATTGAAGGAAGCCACCAGGAAGAAAGCAGCTCCAGTTGCCCGTAGCCGAACCACCAGGTATGATGCTGATGATGCCACGTCTGATCCCCTTGAAGGAACATCCAAGACATATGCCCAGGGAAAGAAGGATAACCAGGCTTAGAGGGGCCCTGCCTCTAGCCAGGTAGAGGCCAGGGAAAATCGTGTTTTCTGGTCTGTGTGGATTCGTTGGCCTGGCACATCGAAACCACAAGAATATAAAGCTTTGGTTGATACTGGCGCGCAATGTACATTAATTCCATCGAGACATGTGGGGACAGAGTCTGTTTCTATTGCTGGCGTGACAGGGGGATCCCAGGATTTCACTTTGGTGGAAGCTGATGTGAGCCTCACTGGGAATGAGTGGAAGAAACATCCTATTGTGACTGGCCCAGAGGCCCCATGTATTTTGGGCATAGACTACCTTCGAAGTGGGTATTTCAAAGACCCAAAAGGACTCAAGTGGGCATTTGGGATAGCTGCTGTAGAGACAGAGGGCAGCCAGCAATTGAACACCTTGCCTGGGCTGTCTGAGAATCCATCTGCAGTAGGATGTCTGATGGGAGAAGAGCAACGAGTGCCAATTGCCACCTCCATAGTGCATCGACGACAGTATAGAACCACTCGAGATGCTGTGATCCCCATCCATAAGATGATCCGAGAGCTGGAGAGCCAAGGGGTGGTCAGCAAGACCCACTCACCCTTCAACAGCCCCATTTGGCCTGTGCGAAAATCTGAAGGAGAATGGAGATTGACTGTGGACTACCGCGCATTGAATGAGGTGACTCCACCACTGAGTGCTGCCGTGCCAGACATATTAGAGCTCTAGTACGAGCTTGAGTCCAAGGCAGCGAGGTGGTACGCCACTATAGACATTGCCAATGCATTTTTCTCCATTCCTCTGGCAGCAGAATGCAGGCCTCAGTTTGCTTTCACGTGGAGGGGAGTGCAGTATACCTGGAACCGACTGCCCCAGGGGTGGAAGCACAGTCCTACCATCTGCCATGGACTGATCCAGACTGCACTAGAAAGGGGTGAGGCTCCAGAACATCTGCAATATATTGATGACATCATTGTGTGGGGGAACACAGCTGTGGAAGTGTTTGAGAAAGGGAAGGAAGTCATCCAAATCCTCCTGGGAGCTGGTTTCGCCATTAAAAAGAGCAAAGTAAAGGGACCAGCTCGTGAGATTCAGTTCCTGGGAGTGAAGTGGCAAGATGGACGGCGTCAGATTCCTACAGACGTCATCAACAAGATCACAGCAATGTCTCCACCCACCAATAAGAAAGAGACACAAGCTTTCCTAGGTGCCATAGGCTTTTGGAGGATGCACATTCCTGAGTATAGTCAGATCGTGAGCCCTCTTTACCTGGTCACCCGCAAGAAGAACACTTTCCACTGGGGCCCTGAGCAGCAACAGGCCTTTGTCCAGATCAAGCAGGAGATCGCTCATGCAGTAGCTCTTGGCCCAGTTAGGACGGGACCAGATGTGAAGAACATGCTCTATTCTGCAGCCGGGAACCATGGCTTGTCCTGGAGCCTTTGGCAGAAGGTGCCTGGGGAGACTCGGGGTCGACCACTGGGATTTTGGAGTCGAGGCTACAGAGGCTCTGAGGCCAACTACACTCCCACAGAGAAGGAAATCTTGGCAGCCTATGAAGGAGTCCAAGCCGCCTCAGAGGTGATTGGTACAGAAACGCAACTCCTCCTGGCACCCCGACTACCGGTGCTGGGGTGGATGTTCAAAGGCAAGGTTCCTTCCACTCACCATGCCACCAGTGCCACCTGGAGCAAGTGGATTGCTCTTATCACTCAGCGCGCCCATATAGGTAAACTGAATCGCCCTGGGATTTTGGAGGTAATTACAAATTGGCCCGAAGGTGAGAATTTTGGTGTCACAGATGAAGAACAAGAACCAGTGACACGGGCTGAAGAGGCCCCTCCATATAACCAACTGCCCCCAGAGGAAACACGCTATGCTCTTTTCACTGACGGTTCCTGTCGCATCTTAGGGATGAACCGGAAGTGGAAAGCAGCCGTATGGAGCCCCACACGACAGGTTGCACAAGCTACTGAAGGAGAAGGTGGATCCAGTCAACTTGCAGAACTCAAAGCCGTTCAACTGGCCCTGGACATTGCAGAAAGAGAGAAATGGCCAAAGCTCTACCTCTACACTGATTCATGGATGGTAGCCAATGCTCTGTGGGGATGGCTGGAGAGGTGGAAAAAGGCTAACTGGCAGCGTAGAGGAAAACCAATTTGGGCTGCTGATGAGTGGAAAGATATTGGTACCAGGGTAGGGAGGCTACCTGTGAAAGTCCGCCATGTAGATGCCCATGTCCCCAAGAGTAGAGCCAATGAGGAGCACCAAAACAATGAGCAGGTAGACCAGGCAGCAAAGATAGGGGTGTCAAAGATAGACCTAGATTGGGAACACAAGGGAGAGTTATTCCTAGCTCGATGGGCCCATGATGCCTCAGGCCATCAGGGCAGAGATGCCACCTATAAGTGGGCAAGAGACCGAGGGGTGGATTTAACCATGGACAGTATTTCTCAGGTTATCCATGACTGTGAGACGTGTGCTGCCATCAAGCAGGCCAAGCGGGTGAAGCCCCTATGGTATGGCGGGCGGTGGTCCAAGTACAAGTATGGGGAGGCCTGGCAGATTGACTACATCACACTGCCCCAGACACGCCAGGGCAAGCGCTACGTGCTGACCATGGTGGAAGCCACCACTGGATGGTTGGAAACCTACCCTGTGTCTCATGCTACTGCCCGGAACACCATCCTGGGCCTGGAAAACCAAATCCTGTGGAGACATGGTACCCCTGAGAGGATTGAGTCAGACAATGGGACTCATTTCAAGAATAGCCTTATCAACACCTGGGCTAGCGAACATGGCATTGAGTGGGTGTACCATATCCCCTACCATGCACCAGCTGCAGGCAAAGTGGAGAGGTACAATGGACTACTAAAAACCCAGCTAAAAGCTTTGGGTGGGGGATCTTTCAAAAATTGGGAGCAGCATTTAGCGAAGGCCACCTGGTTAGTTAACACCCGAGGTTCCACCAACCGAGCAGGTCCTGCCCAGTCTGAGTCCCTGAATGTAACAGATGGAGATAAAGTCCCAGTGGTACGTGTTAGAGGTTTGTTAGGGAAGAATGTATGGGTCAATTCTGCCTTGAGTACAGACAAACCCATTCGTGGGGTTGTCTTTGCTCAGGGACCAGGTTGCACATGGTGGATAATGCAAAGAGATGGAACAACACGATGTGTACCACAGGGAGATCTGATTGTGGGGTGAGAATGATATGTGTGGTAGTATGTTGATGATATGGGGATAAGGGGTGGAATGTCCTAGGGTGACGTTAGGATGCTTGTATCCCCATTCATGTGTTCTGTTAATGTTGGATATTATGTTCTGTACCTTTAAGACCGGCTCTGAAGAGGGAAAGTTTTGTTTTGGTTTTCTTATCAGCCTGGCGGGACACAGAGACTGCAGTTTTTTTGCTTTTGGCTTTTGCTCTCTCACTCTTGCTTGCTTTGCTTCTGCTTGCTTTTGCTCTTTAGCTAGTTCAGCTAAACTGTCCAATTTCTTCCTGGACGGTTTCTCCTTTCCTTTTTCTGATCATTTCGAACCTGCTCCGGACTGGGACCTGAGAAACACCAAGATCCTGCACCTTCTGGCCTGCAGCAGCAGCCCCAGCGCCGGAGGGACTGAGAACACAGTGACTACCCCCAGAGAGACTTTCTGAATTTGTCATCTTTTGCAGAGTGGTGTCATCCGGTATTGTTCATTTTGTGTGCTGGGGGGTGCTGTGCTTGTTAAATAAACAGGTTCTTTCCACTCCTCTCTGAGAAATCCTTCCCGAACCGGTTGGGGGGAGGGGCTGTGTGGGTTTGCTTGCTGGAGGAGCCCTAATTTAGAAATTCTCCTCCAAATTTGCCCTAAACCTCGACAATGCATTACAGGACCTGGTGATGAAGCCCAGAACTTTTCTATTTAAAGGTGCCATCCAGGTGGCCTTGGGCACCTGCCAAGGAGTTGGGGTGAGTCGGGGAAGTAGGGAGGAGGAGTGATGGTCCCCTCAGGTTTCAGCCATGCCAAATCACCTCATCTCCTCTTAACCCAGGCACCCTCTGTGACGACGGCTTCGGTCTCCGAGCGTGCCCGAAGCATGCGGCCCAAGCAGCTGAGCGTTCTTAGGAGAAGGGTGAGTAGCAGACTTGTGGGTTTTGGCCGATGGGCTGCCGAGATTGGGCACTGATGTTTGGTTTTCTTTAATACAGCTGTCTGAGAGACACCAGCCCGGTGCCAGCAGGAGCTTCCCGGCTGACGAGGTGGCCTTTCTTCGCACCCGAGACCGGCATCCCCAGCTGTGCGAGAGATAAGTAGAGGGCCACGACCCACAGAGGGGATGAAAGCAGGGTGCTGGTTTGGGAGTTACTGGGAGGGGTTTTTCAGTCCACTTCGGAGGTGGCGGTGTCCATGAAGCGGCCCCTTAGGCCCCATAAAAGCAAAGCCTGACTTTGGATCACAGTGCTGAGGTGCGCAGGGCAGAGCAGTCCTGGTGTGTATTGTGTCACTTGTCTTTTGTGTATTATGTGTTGTTTGCATATGTCATGTCTTTTCCCTGAGCCCTTTGAGGGCCCTGTCAGAAACCCTGGTATCTTGTTAGCATCTGTGATCTCTGCATTCCTCGGCCTGGCACCCAGGCCATAGAACTTTTGACTCGGGATCTCAGACAGGCATCAGACTCTCTTGTCTCTTTAGAAGCATCCGGTCGGATGTCTTTTCAGGTCTTGTTCTGAGCTGTATGGACAGCTATGCCCCGCCAGGATCCATTATGGCGGACAAGGACTTGAAAGAACGTGAGTACAGGTAGTGGCTTCTGGCCATAGGATTCTCGGGCATCCATCTTTGCAGTTCTTGGAATAAATCATTCAGTTAGCGTCTTCTTCCTCCAGGTTTCTCTGAGCCTCATCAGCTCACCATCGGTCTCTCCTCGGTCATCTCCTTTTGCATTCTCTCAGTCCTCGCAGCCATTTTCCTTGCCAGGAGATTTCTGTCCGTGTCGTGTCCCCGTTGTCTGTCACGTCTTGTCTGTCCCGTGTCACGGGTGTCTGCACACATTTGTGCCGGAGCTGCTCTGCCCTGCCGCATAGCGTGGTGCAATAGGAGAAGTCCCGGGGACTTGAAGTTTGTAATGTGGGGTGTAGTTGGACTCTAGGTGGGATTTGTAGATGGACACAGGATATCTGGAGCTCTTAAATTATCCTGCCACAGTTTGACTCTTGTCCTGACTTTTTTTTTCAGGTTCAGATGGATTAAATGTGTGCCAGAGGGCCCCATCCCGGGTGAGTGGTTTCCCCCGAGCAGGTGAGGCACCGTTTATCTCTGCAGCAGAAGTGTATGTGGTGACTCTGTTACAGCTCTGTTCTTTGTCTTTCTTTTTAGGAAGTAAATCTGGATACCAGCAGTCAAGGTGAGCAGTGGAGAGAAGTAGTTGTTATTGCTCCAGTCTCAGTTTCTGGTGCTGCTCTAAGTTTCCATTCTCTTTTTTGTGCCTTAGGCAATCCACTCGGAGCCTGCCAAGCCCCCGTCACCAGCTGGCTGATGCACCGGGTTCCCTGCACGTGTGAGCCCTGTGGATGCGTTACAGGATCTGGTGATGAAGCCCTGATCTTTTCTATTTAAAGGTGCCATCCAGGTGGTCTTGGGCAGCTGCCAAGGAGTTGCGGTGAGTAAGGGAAGCAGGAAGGAGCAGCGAGGGTCCCGTCAGGTTTCAGCCATGCCACATGACCTCGTCTCCTCTTACCCCAGGCTTAACCCGTGACAACGGCATCAGCCTCGGGGCGCGGCCGAAGGGTGCGGCCCCAGGAGCTGGGCATTCTTAGGAGAACGGTGAGTGGCAGAATTGTTGGGTTTTGGCCAGTGTGCTGCAGAGATCGTGCATTGATATTTGCATTTCTTTCATGTAGCTGACTAAGAAACAACAGGAAGTTGTTGAACAACAGTGCCAGCAGGAACTTCCCAGATGTTGAGGCTGCCTTCTTTTGCACCTGACACGGACCTGCATCCCCAGATGTCTGAGAGATAAGTAGAGGCGTACAACCCACAGAGGGGATGAAAGCGGGGCGCAGGGTAGGGACCCACCGGGAGGGATTTTTGAGTCTCCTTTGGAGATGGGGGTGTCCATGAAGCGGACACCGTTAGGCCCCATAAAAGGAAAGCCTGACTTTTCATCACAGTGCTGAGGTGCGCAGGGCAGAGCAGTCCCGGTGTGTATCGTGTCACTTGTCTTTTGTGTATTATGTGTGTTTGGATATGTCATGTCTTTTATCTTAGGCCTTGGAGGGGCCTGTCAGGAGCCCTGGCATCATTGTTAGTATCTGTGATCTCTGCATTCCTCGGCCTGGCACCAATGCCATAGAACTTTCGCCTCAGGAGCTCAGACAGGCATCAGACTCTCTTGTCTCTTTAGAAGCATCCGGTCAGCTGTCTTTTCAGGTCTTGTTCTGAGCTGTGTGGACAGCTCTGCCCCGCCAGGATCCATTATAGCGGACTAGGACTCGAAAGAACATGAGGGCAGGTAGAGGCTTCTGGCTGTAGGATTCTCGGGCATCCATGTTTGCAGTTCTTGGAATAAATCATTCAGTTAGCATCTTCTTCCTCCAGGTTTCTCTGAGCGTCATCAGCTCACCCTCGGTCACTCCTCGGTCATCTCCTTTTGCATTCTCTCAGTCCTCGCAGCCATTTTCCTTGCCAGGAGATTTCTGTCCGTGTTGTGTCCCCGTTGTCTGTCACGTCTTGTCTGTCCCATGTCACGGGTGTCTGCACACATTTGTGCCGGAGCTGCTCTGCCCTGCCACATAGGCTGGCGCAATAGGACAAGCCCTGGGGAGTTGAAATTTGTAATGTGGGGTGTACTTGGAATCTAGATGCCATTCCTAGATTGACCTAAGGTGTTTGCAGCTTTTGAGTTATCCTGCAGGTGTTTGACATATGTTCTGAGTTTCTTTCAGGTGCAGATGCATTGCACCCATGGCAGAGCCCCCATCCTGGGTGAGTGGTTTCCCCCGAGCAGGTGAGGCACCGTTTATCTCTGCAGCAGAAGTGTATGTGGTGACCCTGTTACAGCTCTGTTCTTTTTCTTTATTTTTAGGAAGTAAAGCTGGATCTCAGCAGTCACGTTCAGGAGAGCAAGGTGATCAGGAGCATTTCTTGTTGCTGAGGTCTCAATTCCTGGGGCAAGTCTAAGTCTCCATTCTCTTTTGTGTGGTTTAGGCAATCCACTCGGAGCCTGTCAAGGCCCCGTCACCAGCCGGCCGACGCACTGGGTTCCCTGCACGTGTGAGCCCTGTGGATGCGTTACAGGATCTGGTGATGAAACCCTGAACTCTTCCATTTAAAGGTGCCATCCAGGTGACCTTGGGCACCTGCCAAGGAGTTGTGGTGAGTCGGGGAAGTAGGGAGGAGGAGCGAGGGTCCCCTCAGGTTTCAGCCATGCCAAATCACCTCATCTCCTCTTAACCCAGGCACCGCCCGGGACGATGGCCTCGGTCTCCGAGCGTGCCCGAAGCGTGTGGCCCGAGCAGCTGAGCGTTCTTAGGAGAAGGGTGAGTAGCAGACTTGTGGGGTTTTGGCCGAGGGGCTGCCGAGATCAGGCACTGATGTTTGGTTTTCTTTAATACAGCTGTCTGAGAGACACCAGCCTGGTGCCAGCAGGAGCTTCCCGGCTGACGAGGTGGCCTTTCTTCGCACCTGAGACTGGCATCCCCAGATGTGCGAGAGATAAGTAGAGGGCCACGACCCACAGAGGGGATGAAAGCAGGGTGCTGGTTTGGGAATTACTGGGAGGGGTTTTTCAGTCCACTTCGGAGGTGGCGGTGTCCATGAAGCGGCCCCTTAGGCCCCATAAAAGCAAAGCCTGACTTTTGATCACAGTGCTGAGGTGCGCAGGGCAGAGCAGTCCCGGTGTGTATTGTGTCACTTGTCTTTTATGTATTATGTGTTGTTTGCATATGTCATGTCTTTTCCCTGAGCCCTTTGAGGGCCCTGTCAGAAACCCTGGTATCTTGTTAGCATCTGTGATCTCTGCATTCCTCGTCCTGGCACCCAGGCCATAGAACTTTTGCCTCAGGAGCTCAGACAGGCATCAGACTCTCTTGTCTCTTTAGAAGCATCCGGTCGGATGTCTTTTCAGGTCTTGTTCTGAGCTGTATGGACAGCTATGCCCCGCCAGGATCCATTATGGCGGACTTGGACTTGAAAGAACGTGAGTACAGGTAGTGGCTTCTGGCCGTAGGATTCTCGGGCATCCATGTTTGCAGTTCTTGGAATAAATCATTCAGTTAGCGTCTTCTTCCTCCAGGTTTCTCTGAGCCTCATCAGCTCACCATCGGTCTCTCCTCGGTCATCTCCTTTTGCATTCTCTCAGTCCTCGCAGCCATTTTCCTTGCCAGGAGATTTCTGTCCGTGTTGTGTCCCCGTTGTTTGTCATGTCCTGTCTGTCCTGTGTCACGGGTGTGCGCACACACATTTGTGCCGGAGCTGCTCTGCCCTGCCGCATAGCGTGGTGCAATAGGAGAAGTCCCGGGGACTTGAAGTTTGTAATGTGGGGTGTAGTTGGACTCTAGGTGGGATTTGTAGATGGACACAAGATATCTGGAGCTCTTAAGAGCCAGACTGTTGCAGGATAACTTGTCCTAACTTTTTTTTCAGATTCAGATGGATTAAATGTGTGCCAGAGGGCCCCATCCCGGGTGAGTGGTTTCCCCCAACCAGGTGAGGCACCGTTTATCTCTGCAGCAGAAGTGTTTGTGGTGACTCTGTTACAGCTCTGTTCTTTGTCTTTCTTTTTAGGAAGTAAATCTGGGTACCAGCAGTCAAGGTGAGCAGTGGAGAGAAGTAGTTGTTATTGCTCCAGTCTCAGTTTCTGGTGCAGCTCTAAGTTTCCATTCTCTGTTTTTGTGATTTAGGCAATCCACTCGGAGCCTGCCGAGCCCCCGTCACCAGCCGGCCGATGCACCGGGTTCCCTGCACGTGTGAGCCCTGTGGATGCATTACAGGACCTGGTGATGAAGCCCTGAACTCTTCCATTTCAAGGTGCCATCCAGGTGACCTTGGGCACCTGCCAAGGAGTTGGGTTGAGTCGGGGAAGTAGGGAGGAGGAGTGATGGTCCCCTCAGGTTTCAGCCATGCCAAATCACCTCATCTCCTCTTAACCCAGGCACCCCCTGTGACGACGGCCTCGGTCTCCGAGCGTGCCCGAAGCGTGCGGCCCGAGCAGCTGAGCGTTCTTAGGAGAAGGGTGAGTAGCAGACTTGTGGGGTTTTGGCCGAGGGGCTGCCGAGATCAGGCACTGATGTTTGGTTTTCTTTAATACAGCTGTCTGAGAGACACCAGCCTGGTGCCAGCAGGAGCTTCCCGGCTGACGAGGTGGCCTTTCTTCGCACCTGAGACTGGCATCCCCAGATGTGCGAGAGATAAGTAGAGGGCCACGACCCACAGAGGGGATGAAAGCAGGGTGCTGGTTTGGGAATTACTGGGAGGGGTTTTTCAGTCCACTTCGGAGGTGGCGGGGTCCATGAAGCGGTCCCTTAGGCCCCATAAAAGCAAAGCCTGACTTTTGATCACAGTGCTGAGGTGCGCAGGGCAGAGCAGTCCCGGTGTGTATTGTGTCACTTGTCTTTTGTGTATTATGTGTTGTTTGCATATGTCATGTCTTTTCCCTGAGCCCTTTGAGGGCCCTGTCAGAAACCCTGGTATCTTGTTAGCATCTGTGATCTCTGCATTCCTCGTCCTGGCACCCAGGCCATAGAACTTTTGCCTCAGGAGCTCAGACAGGCATCAGACTCTCTTGTCTCTTTAGAAGCATCCGGTCGGATGTCTTTTCAGGTCTTGTTCTGAGCTGTATGGACAGCTATGCCCCGCCAGGATCCATTATGGCGGACTTGGACTTGAAAGAACGTGAGTACAGGTAGTGGCTTCTGGCCGTAGGATTCTCGGGCATCCATCTTTGCAGTTCTTGGAATAAATCATTCAGTTAGCGTCTTCTTCCTCCAGGTTTCTCTGAGCCTCATCAGCTCACCATCGGTCTCTCCTCGGTCATCTCCTTTTGCATTCTCTCAGTCCTCGCAGCCATTTTCCTTGCCAGGAGATTTCTGTCCGTGTTGTGTCCCCGTTGTTTGTCATGTCCTGTCTGTCCTGTGTCACGGGTGTGCGCACACACATTTGTGCCGGAGCTGCTCTGCCCTGCCGCATAGCGTGGTGCAATAGGAGAAGTCCCGGGGACTTGAAGTTTGTAATGTGGGGTGTAGTTGGACTCTAGGTGGGATTTGTAGATGGACACAAGATATCTGGAGCTCTTAAGAGCCAGACTGTTGCAGGATAACTTGTCCTAACTTTTTTTTCAGATTCAGATGGATTAAATGTGTGCCAGAGGGCCCCATCCCGGGTGAGTGGTTTCCCCCAACCAGGTGAGGCACCGTTTATCTCTGCAGCAGAAGTGTTTGTGGTGACTCTGTTACAGCTCTGTTCTTTGTCTTTCTTTTTAGGAAGTAAATCTGGGTACCAGCAGTCAAGGTGAGCAGTGGAGAGAAGTAGTTGTTATTGCTCCAGTCTCAGTTTCTGGTGCAGCTCTAAGTTTCCATTCTCTGTTTTTGTGATTTAGGCAATCCACTCGGAGCCTGCCGAGCCCCCGTCACCAGCCGGCCGATGCACCGGGTTCCCTGCACGTGTGAGCCCTGTGGATGCATTACAGGACCTGGTGATGAAGCCCTGAACTCTTCCATTTCAAGGTGCCATCCAGGTGACCTTGGGCACCTGCCAAGGAGTTGGGTTGAGTCGGGGAAGTAGGGAGGAGGAGTGATGGTCCCCTCAGGTTTCAGCCATGCCAAATCACCTCATCTCCTCTTAACCCAGGCACCCCCTGTGACGACGGCCTCGGTCTCCGAGCGTGCCCGAAGCGTGCGGCCCGAGCAGCTGAGCGTTCTTAGGAGAAGGGTGAGTAGCAGACTTGTGGGGTTTTGGCCGATGGGCTGCCGAGATTGGGCACTGATGTTTGGTTTTCTTTAATACAGCTGTCTGAGAGACACCAGCCTGGTGCCAGCAGGAGCTTCCCGGCTGACGAGGTGGCCTTTCTTCGCACCTGAGACCGGCATCCCCAGCTGTGCGAGAGATAAGTAGAGGGCCACGACCCACAGAGGGGATGAAAGCAGGGTGCTGGTTTGGGAATTACTGGGAGGGGTTTTTCAGTCCACTTCGGAGGTGGCGGTGTCCATGAAGCGGCCCCTTAGGCCCCATAAAAGCAAAGCCTGACTTTTGATCACAGTGCCGAGGTGCGCAGGGCAGAGCAGTCCCGGTGTGTATCGTGTCACTTGTCTTTTGTGTATTATGTGTTGTTTGCATATGTCATGTCTTTTACCTTAGGCCTTTGCGGGGCCTGTCAGAGACCCTGGCATCATTGTTAGCATCTGTGCTCTCTGCATTCCTTGGCGTGGCGCCAATGCCATAGAACTTTTGCCTCAGGAGCTCAGACAGGCATCAGACTCTCTTGTCTCTTTAGAAGCATCCGGTCGGATGTCTTTTCAGGTCTTGTTCTGAGCTGTATGGACAGCTATGCCCCGCCAGGATCCATTATGGCGGACTTGGACTTGAAAGAACGTGAGTACAGGTAGTGGCTTCTGGCCGTAGGATTCTCGGGCATCCATCTTTGCAGTTCTTGGAATAAATCATTCAGTTAGCGTCTTCTTCCTCCAGGTTTCTCTGAGCCTCATCAGCTCACCATCGGTCTCTCCTCGGTCATCTCCTTTTGCATTCTCTCAGTCCTCGCAGCCATTTTCCTTGCCAGGAGATTTCTGTCCGTGTTGTGTCCCCGTTGTTTGTCATGTCCTGTCTGTCCTGTGTCACGGGTGTGCGCACACACATTTGTGCCGGAGCTGCTCTGCCCTGCCGCATAGCGTGGTGCAATAGGAGAAGTCCCGGGGACTTGAAGTTTGTAATGTGGGGTGTAGTTGGACTCTAGGTGGGATTTGTAGATGGACACAAGATATCTGGAGCTCTTAAGAGCCAGACTGTTGCAGGATAACTTGTCCTAACTTTTTTTTCAGATTCAGATGGATTAAATGTGTGCCAGAGGGCCCCATCCCGGGTGAGTGGTTTCCCCCAACCAGGTGAGGCACCGTTTATCTCTGCAGCAGAAGTGTTTGTGGTGACTCTGTTACAGCTCTGTTCTTTGTCTTTCTTTTTAGGAAGTAAATCTGGGTACCAGCAGTCAAGGTGAGCAGTGGAGAGAAGTAGTTGTTATTGCTCCAGTCTCAGTTTCTGGTGCAGCTCTAAGTTTCCATTCTCTGTTTTTGTGATTTAGGCAATCCACTCGGAGCCTGCCGAGCCCCCGTCACCAGCCGGCCGATGCACCGGGTTCCCTGCACGTGTGAGCCCTGTGGATGCATTACAGGACCTGGTGATGAAGCCCTGAACTCTTCCATTTCAAGGTGCCATCCAGGTGACCTTGGGCACCTGCCAAGGAGTTGGGTTGAGTCGGGGAAGTAGGGAGGAGGAGTGATGGTCCCCTCAGGTTTCAGCCATGCCAAATCACCTCATCTCCTCTTAACCCAGGCACCCCCTGTGACGACGGCCTCGGTCTCCGAGCGTGCCCGAAGCGTGCGGCCCGAGCAGCTGAGCGTTCTTAGGAGAAGGGTGAGTAGCAGACTTGTGGGGTTTTGGCCGATGGGCTGCCGAGATTGGGCACTGATGTTTGGTTTTCTTTAATACAGCTGTCTGAGAGACACCAGCCTGGTGCCAGCAGGAGCTTCCCGGCTGACGAGGTGGCCTTTCTTCGCACCTGAGACCGGCATCCCCAGCTGTGCGAGAGATAAGTAGAGGGCCACGACCCACAGAGGGGATGAAAGCAGGGTGCTGGTTTGGGAATTACTGGGAGGGGTTTTTCAGTCCACTTCGGAGGTGGCGGTGTCCATGAAGCGGCCCCTTAGGCCCCATAAAAGCAAAGCCTGACTTTTGATCACAGTGCCGAGGTGCGCAGGGCAGAGCAGTCCCGGTGTGTATCGTGTCACTTGTCTTTTGTGTATTATGTGTTGTTTGCATATGTCATGTCTTTTACCTTAGGCCTTTGAGGGGCCTGTCAGAGACCCTGGCATCCTTGTTAGCATCTGTGCTCTCTGCATTCCTTGGCGTGGCGCCAATGCCATAGAACTTTTGCCTCAGGAGCTCAGACAGGCATCAGACTCTCTTGTCTCTTTAGAAGCATCTGGTCAGATGTCTTTTCAGGTCTTGTTCTGAGCTGTATGGACAGCGCTGCCCCACCAGGATCTATTATGGCGGACTTGGACTTGAAAGAACGTGAGCGCAGGTAGAGGCTTCTGGCCATAGGATTCTCGGGCATCCATCTTTGCAGTTCTTGGAATAAATCATTCAGTTAGCATCTTCTTCCTCCAGGTTTCTCTGAGCCTCATCAGCTCACCATCGGTCTCCCCTCGGTCATCTCCTTTTGCATTCTCTCAGTCCTTGCAGCCATTTTCCTTGCCAGGAGATTTCTGTCCGTGTCGTGTCCTCGTTGTCTGTCACATCCTTTCCCGTGTCACGGGTGTCTGCGCACATTTGTGCCGGAGCTGCTCTGCCCTGCCGCATAGCCTGGTGCAATATTAGAAGTCCTGTGGACTTGAAGTTTGTAATGTGGGGTGCAGTTGGACTCTAGGTGGGATTTGTAGATGGACACAGGATATCTGGAGCTCTTAAGTTATCCTGCCACAGTTTGACTCTTGTCCTAACTTTCTTTCAGATGCAGAAGGATAAAATCCAGGGCAGAGCCCCCCATCCCAGGTGAGGGGATTGCCCTGAGCAGGTCAGTCACCATTTGTATCTGCAGAGGAAGTATAAATGGTGGCTGTTACAGCATTGTTCTTTGTCTGTCTTTTTAGGAACTCAAGGCTGAGAGCACCAGTCAAGGCCGAGTGGGCGAGGTGAGCATTGAATAGCATACAGAAGCAGTTGTTATTGCTGAGGTCTCAGTTTTGGTGCAGCTCTAAGCTTCTCCTCTTGTTTTTTTTTTATTTTAGGTGGTCCACTTGCCATTTATCCTGGCCAAGCATGCCTATGCCAGGTGGGTGAGAGCTTAAGGTATTGTTGTGGCATCCTTGTCAGATTTGGGAGGTTGCGTTTTCACAGTACCTCAGCATGCTTTTCTGCTTTGTTTCTTTGCAGGTGCTGTCGCTGCCCTAGGCACGCCAAGGAAAAGAGGAGGGCAGGTGAGTCGCAGTTTAGGCAGGCTGACTCCTAGGTGAGCGTTACACAGCAGCATGCTAAGCGTGTCCCTTTTCTCTTTGCAGGTCTCTTCCGGGCACCCTCCGGAGTCAAATCAAGATTTGAGGTGAGCTGGGGCAGCGGTGCGGAGGAGTCCCGGGGATTACTGTTTTTGAGGGCAATAGTCAGGTTTTCTGTTTTGTCTTAGGTACCCTGAGGAGGCTCGTAGCCAAAGCTTAGAAACGGCAGCACCGAAGCACACACGGAGAGCATCTCAACGTCCACGTCTGACCGAGGATGGATTTTGTCCGCTCCTCTTCCAAAAGCTAAGTGTCGGGGCCAGCGGTTGGGAGAAGGGGAAAAGCCTTTACTCTCACAGGAGGCAATCAGATGTCAGCTTAGCGTAGAGGTCTGTAGGGGTGTGGGCTCTCTGGAAGTAAAGGGAGAGGGTTTCCCCTCAGCCTCGCCAGAGCCTTTGCTGGGCAGGGCAGTTCCGACCCATCTTCACATTTTCGCGTACTTTGCGTCGTCCGCCTCCCTCGGCCCGATGTCGTCAGGGATCTTTCCCCCGAGGAGCTCGCCTTCACGTCCGGAGCTACGGCCACGGTCACCCGGCAGTCGGCTTCCTTCTCTAGGCTCGCCGAGCCTCTCGAGCATCCTCTTAATTGCTTTGGCACTAACTTCTTTTAATGAGTTACATTTCATCATCATGTGCCATCGTCATAGGGCTTCCTTTCCTTTGGCATCATCAGCCTCTGGCTCACCTTGCACTAGGAATCTCGGGTCCCTACGGGGACAGGGCCAGGCAGTTGTCACTCGTCTCTGTGTTATATCATCTGTGTCTATGTTATGTTGTCCATGTCTGTGTTATGTAGTCTGTGTCCATTGTCTTACGTGTCACAGGCCTTTGTCACGTCTCGATGCTTTATCGGCACTATTCCGTGCCCCGTAGGCCATATTCTACTCACGTTCCTTTCCGGATATCCCTTATTCCATCATCTTTACATTTTTACTCTTTGGGACAGGAATGTCTCAAAGGGACAAAATGTTCTCATCCGTCTTCCTTCCCACTACCGGCTTTGGTAGTGCCTTTTTTTCCACGCCATTCTCTTGGACTTCCTGAGGGAGCGTCTTACACCCTCCTCACGTGACCGCAGGAGTTCGATAGGTTCCATCCTCCTGAGGGGTATAGGGCTCAAGAATTCATCTTCCAGAGAGCTATCTCAAGTCCTGGCTTATGCTGTATGTACTTACATTGTTTGTGCCTATCCTGGCTTGTACTGTATGTACTTATACTGTATGTACTTACATTGCGCTTACCTCTGTTGGCTTACACTGTATGTACTTACATTGTGTGTACCTATGCTGGCTTATATTGTATGGACTTACACTCCTTGTACACTTGCACTGTATGCGTCTGCTTTTATTGTGTGTACTCATGTTGTACCACTTACGCTCAGAGCTGCCCTGCCCTGGCACATAGTCACAGTTAGGTAGAACAGTTATAAAAACTTGACTGTTCATCTGTCTTTTATGGGATTTTGGGTAGAAAATTTATTGGTCCAGAGCGGGGACAAGTCGTAGCTGTCAGCCACTCATCGACTGCTTCCTGTCGTCTCACAGGTCCCCGAGGCTGCCGATTTCCCCAGAATCTACCATTTGACGTCGAGGAGCGGCAGCCAGAAGAAGCGTGGAAGCGCGTTCTTCAGCGTCTCGAGGAAGAGCCGCAGGGAACGTTTAAATGGGAGGAGTGCGTGAGCGTGTGTGAGAGCACGTGCCTGTGTCACTCTGCGTCTGCTCGTCTCTGCGTGTGTGAGCGCATGCTGACTGGATTTAACCTTGTGTGTGTGACTTTTGCTTTTCAGGTTTTTCAACTCATTTGTAAATTTAGAGTAAAAAATCCCCAGCTGGGTTTACCCCCCCCCACCCCCCCGGCTGTTTTTTTTTTCTTTTTTTTTCCCCCGGCTGGATTTTTTTTCCCTGGTCCCGGTCGGTCTGCGAGGCGACGTTCATCGCCAAAGTTTGGGCACAGACCCTCCAGGGACCGGGTATTTCGTCAGGCAGGAGGATTTTTTGGAGGCTCCTGGGAACCACGTTCCCAAGGAGCAATGATTGCTGGGGTGTAATTTAGCAGTTGTGGTGAGAGGGATGGTGAGTTTGTGTGTAATGTGACGGGGGTGTTAATGGTAGATGAGTGCTGTTTTTTGTGTGCTTTTGTTGTTTTGGGTGTCCTGTAACAATAAATCCACAAGTAATGAAAATAGAAAAAGGTTATCATCTTGTGTTAATATGTGTGTTGTGTTGTATTGCTCTGTATTGCAGGGTGAGCACAGGGTGAACTCTCTCCTCCTTGCTGTAACACCTGGGCTGGCAGGGATGTCACAGTGACCTCTGCCAGCCCATGCTGCCTGTGCCATCACCTGGCACTGACGAGTTTGATGAAAATCCTTTCGCTGGGATTTTTCTCCTGAGAAGCCTCAGAACAGAAATGGAACCAATAACAATCTGGTGGCTGTGGAGTGTGGGCTGGAGATGGTTTAGCAACAGGGGCATCTTGGGTTGGTCTCCTGTGCATTGTTTCTACTTGATGACCAATCATGGTCCAGCGGTGTCGGGGCTGTGATCAGTCCCAGGTTTTTATTATTCATTCCTTTCCAGCTTTCTGATGTCTCCTTGCTCTTTTAGTGTAGTTCTAATATCTCATTTTCTTTTAATATAATAGAGATCATAAAATAATATTTCAGCCTTCTGAAAGGGGGAGTCAAGATTCTCATCTCCTCCCTTGTCCTGGAGGACCCTCAAACACCACCACAATCAGCGGCCGAGCGGGTTTGTGCGAGCCCCTCAGGAACCCTCGGCCGGTCCTGAGTCTGCAGCCCCGGCACGGCCGAGAGCGGGGAGACACTCTCTGTGCCCCGAGGGTACTGAGGGCACCTGGGCTGGGGGGAGACACTCTCTGTGCCCCGAGGGTGCTGAGGGCACCTGGCCTGGTCGCCTTTGCAGCACAAGAGACACCAGAGACAGCGGTAGATGATAAAGGGCCGACTCTTAGCAGGGGTTAATGCAAGGTTTTATTAGGAGTCCCATAGGAGCTCCTGCACCTCAGGGGGCTCCTGCCGAGAGCCCCGGGAGATGTGCCAAGGTTACATTTGAAGGGAGGTGGAAACCGACAGTAGATAACATCCTACCAACCATTAAGTGACCCTAAGGGATGGATGCTGGGGGATAGACATATAGGACAGCGTATGGGGCAAGGCCTGGGGGGCTGACCCCTAGCCTGTGGCTAATCACTCGAGGACTTGGACCGAAACTTCTGGATGGAGGGAATGGGAGGCTGAGTGATTGACAGAGAGCCAGGGTGGGGGTTTGGGGATGATCTCATCCCGGGAGAGGGATAACACAGGTAAAGGGAGGGGGGTACAGTTTGGGATAAACCATTTGGGAAAAATATGAGGATACAAAACAAAATTACTTCAAAGTATTACAAAGTATAAAAATGCACTACAGCAGGTTTGGGCAGCACCAAATAAAATGTAATAAAATGCTTTGAAAATAGAAAAATTAAAAATAAAAATTAAATTAAAAAATAAAATTAAAAAAATAAATGCTTTAAAAATAAAAAAATTAAGAATAAAAATAAATAAAAAATAAAATTTAAAAGATCAAAAACTTTGAAAATAGAAAATTTTAAAAATAAAAATTAAATAAAAAACAAAATTAAAAAATAAATGCTTTAAAAATAGAAAAAATAAATATAAAAATTAAAAAAACACCAAAATTAAAAATAAATGCTTTAAAAATACAAAAATTAAAAATAGAAAAATAAATAAAAAATGAAATTAAAAAAATAAATGCTTTAAAAATAGAAAACTTAAAAATAAAAAAATTAAAAATAAAATTAAAAATATTAAAACCTTTAAAAATAGAAAAATTAAAAATAAAAACAAAAAAAATTTAAAAAAGGTTAAAAAATAGAAAAATTAAAAATTAAATAAAAAAATTTTAAAAATCAAATAAATGCTTTTAAAATAGAAAAATTAAAAATAAACATTCAATAAAAAACAAAATTAAAAAATATAATAAATGCTTTAAAAATAAAAGAATTAAATATAAAAATTAAATAAAAAATTAATAAAATAAAAAGTTTTTAAAATAGAAAAATTAAAAATAAAAACGAATTTAAAAAATTTTAAAAAGGCTTTAAAAATAGAAAAATTAAAACTTAAATAAAAAAATTTTAAAAATCAAATAAATGCTTTAAAAATAGAAAAATAAACATTCAATAAAAAACAAAATTAAAAAATATAATAAATCCTTTAAAATAAAAAAATGAAATATAAAAATAAATAAAAATTAACAAAATAAAAATCTTTAAATATGGAAAAATGAAAAATAAAAATTAAAAAAAAATTAAAACAATAGTTTAAAAAGAGAAAAATTAAAAAAAATTAAAAATAAAATTAAAAAAACCCCTTTAATAATAGAAAAATTAAAAATTAAATATAAATATTTAAAAAATAAAATAAATGCTTTAAAAATAAAAAAAATTAAATAAAAAATTTAAAAAATAAAAAGGTTTAAAAATCAAAAGAAATAAAAAAAAAAAATACAAAGCCTTAAAAATAGAAAAATAAAAATTAAATAAAAAACAAAATTAAAAAAATAAATGCTTTAAAAAAAGAAAAATTAAATTTAAAAATTAAATTAAAAAAAATTTTAAAAATAAAATAAAAAGTTTTAAAAATAGGAAAATTAAAAATAAAAACAAATAAAAAATTAAAAAAATAAAATAAAAAGCTTTAAAAATAGAAAAATTTAAAAAAACCCAAAATTAATAAAATAAAATTAATTAAGAATACATGAAAAACAAAATAAAAACTCTAAAGTGCTGTAAAGTGCCGTAAAATTTCCATAAACGTCGTAAAACTGCCGTAAAGTGCGACTGTTGCAAAAGGTGCCGTAAAGCGCGACTGTCGCAAAAGGTGCCGTAAAGCGCGACTGTCGCAAAAGGTGCCGTAAAAGGTGCCGTAAAGCGCGACTGTCGTAAAAGGTGCGTTTTTTCGACAGTTGTGCTTTACGACACTACCTTTTATGGACCTTTTACGGTACTTTACAGTACTTTACGGATTTTATTTGGTTTTTTAATTATTTTTAATTAATTTTTTTTAAATTTAATTTTTATTTAATTTTTAAAATTTTCCTATTTTTAAAGCTTTTTTAATCTTTTTTTAGTTTTAATTCTTCTATTTTAAAGCATTTATTTTATTTTTTAATTTTCCTTTTTATTTAATTTTTAGTTTAAATTTTTATATTTTTAAAGCATTTTAAAATTTTTTTTTTTATTTTTTTCTTAATTTTTAGTTTTGAGGTTTTTATTTTTAAAGCTTTTTTTCTTATTATTTATGATTTAATTTTTATTTTTGATTTATCTATTTTTAAAGCTTTTTATTTTATTTTTTAATTTTTTTTTAATTTTTGTTTTATTTTTTTAAAGCATTTATTTTTTTAATTTTATTTTTTAGTTTTTAGTTTTCATTTTTTACTTATAAACTATTCTATTTTTTTAATTTTATTTTTTATTTCATATTTATTTTTGCTTTATCTATTTTTAAAGCATTTATTTTATTTTTTTAGTTTTTATTTATTTTTAGATTTGATTTTTTTATTTTTAAAGCATTTATTTTATTTTTTATTTTTTATTTAGTTTTTATTTTTGATTTTTCTATTTTTAAAGCTTTTTATTTTATCTTTTAATTTTATTTTTTATTTCATTTTTTGTTTTAATTTTTTTTATTTTTAAATAATTTATTTTTTAATTTTATTTTTTATTTCTTTTTTTTGCTTTTTTCTATTTTTAAAGCTTTTTAAAAAAATTTTATTATTTATTTAATTTTTAGTTTTGATTTTTTTATTTTTAAAGCTTTTTTTAATTTTTTAGTTAATTTTAATTTTTGATCTTTCTATTTTTAAAGCTTTTAAAAATTTTTTTATTTAATTTTTTATTTCATTTTTAGTTTTAATTTTTTATTTTTAAACTATTTATTTTATTTTTTAATTTTATATTTTCTTTCATTTTTATGTTTTGCTTTTTCTATTTTTAAAGCATTTATTTTATTTTTTTAATTTTATTTTTTATTTAATTTTTAGTTTTGATTTTTTCATTTTTAAGGCATTTTTTTTAAATTTAATTTTTATTTTTGATCTTTCTATTTTAAAGCTTTTTAAATTTTTTTTAATTTTTAGTTTTAATTTTTTTATTTTTAAACATTTATTTTATTTTTTAATTTTATCTTTTATTTCATTTTTAGTTTTAATTTTTTGTTTTTAAACTATTTTATTTTTTTAATTTTCTTTTTTATTTAATTTTTAGTTTTGATTTTTTTATTTTTAAAGCATTTTTTATTATTTTTTATTTAATTTTTATTTTTGATCTTTCTGTTTTTAAAGATTTTTTAATTTTTTATTTAATTTTTTAAAATTTTTCTATCTTTAAAGCTTTTTTTTATTTTTTAATTTTATTTTTTATTTCATTTTTAGTTTTAATTTTTTATTTTTAAACTATTTATTTTATCTTTTTAATTTTCTTTTTTATTTAATTTTTAGTTTTGATTTTTTTATTTTTAAAGCATTTTTATATTATTTTTTATTTAATTTTTATTTTTGATCTTTCTGTTTTTAAAGATTTTTTTATTTTTTATTTAATTTTTTAAAATTTTTCTATTTTTAAAGCTTTTTTATTTTTTAATTTTATTTTATATTTCATTTTTAGTTTTAATTTTTTATTTTTAAACTATTTATTTTATCTTTTTAATTTTATTTTTTAAGTTTTTTTTTTGCTTTTTCTATTTTTAAAGCTTTTATTTTATTTTTTTAATTTTATTTTTTATTTAATTTTTAGTTTTGATTTTTTTATTTTTAAAACATTTTTTTATTTTTTAATTTCATTTTTATTTCATTTTTAGTTTTAATTTTTCTATTTTTAAAGCATTTCTTTTATTTTTTAAATTTTTTTTTTTAATTTTTAGTTTTTATTTTTCTGTTTTTAAAGCTTTTTATTTTTTAAATTTTCTATTTTTTTTATTTTCCCAGTTTTAAAGCATTTATTTTATTTTTTTATTTTATTTTTTATTTAATTTTTATTTTTAATTTTTCTATTTTTAAAGCTTTTTTTTTTATTTTATTTGGTGCTGCCCAGACCAACTCAAGCTGGTGATTGTGGTGGTGTTTGAGGGTCTTGCAGTTACCCCGATTAATAGGTAGAGATGATGTTTGGAGGCCACAGTGTTACAGGTAGGGGTTAAACTGTTTTTTAGGGTCTTTCAGGTGATTTTTCAGGGATTTTTAGGGATATTTCAGGGGTTTTTTTGCAGGAGTTTTTTAGGAATTCTCTGGAAATGTTTAGGATACCTTTAGGGCTTTTTCAATAATTTTTAGGGTGTTTTAATGACTGTTTTACCCGGGCGCCCCAGCCACCCAAGGCACCCCATGCCAGCGCCGCGGCGCTCCAGCCCAGGCTCCCGTCAGCGCCACCCGTGGTCGCTTCCCCTCTCCTGCCGCCGCTGCATGGCGGGCCGAGCCGCGCCTTCCCCACCGCACCCTCCCGCTTCAGAGCTGCTGGATGGCGCGGCTCCGCCGCCTCCTGCAACCACGGACGTCCCGGCGTTCCCTTCCACGGCCGCAGCCCCGTTTCCGTAGCTCCGCTGCCTTCCACACTCCTAGCACCCAGTGGGACTACTTTGTGTCACGATTTGTCTGCACAGCCACATCCATGCACACAAACCGTGCGAGGAGGAGGAGGAGGAGGAGGAGGCTGGAATATGACAGCTGCTTTAATAAATACAGGACAGAGAATTATTTTGCCCCTGCAAATGCCAGCCCTTTGATCCCAATACCAAAGAATTTCGAAAAAGAACTGTTCCCAAATAGCTCCAGAGTCCCTTCAGTGTTTGGGACAGATTTCTCGACCCAAAATGAGATAGTAAACCCTGAAAATTCGCCAGCATTAATGCCAAAATTAGAAAACTCACAAAAATCTTTTGATAATTTTCACCTAACAGACTGGTGTGAAAAACGCCAATCACTTGCTTTTAAAAGTTTTGAAAGTTTAATAGTAATAAAATAGTTATAAAAATAGTCATACATTAGAGTAATAATAATTTGGACAATTTGAATTAGGACAATATGAGACAACAAAAACAAAGAGTTATGGACATCGGGGTACCTTTTTCTGGGCAGCATGAGCCCGAAAAAGGACCCCCGTTAACAAAGGATTAACCCTTAAAAGCAATAGCCTGTTGCATAGTCATACACTTCATACATGGTGCATAAATTCCATTCAAACACAGGATTCTGTCTGGTCATCATCCACTTCTTCCTTCTAATCCTAACAGCGCTTTGGAGGCGGGAACAAGTTCGTTTCTTCTGATAAGAGGGCAATAAATTCTTTTTCTCTGAAAGATCCAGGTGTCCTGTGGCCGCTATCTCGCTGCAAGTCCTTTCTTTAAAAAAAGTATCTTACATAGCATCGTTTCTATTTTAACAGTTTTTGTAACCTATACTTAACACACTACTTAAGAGAATTAATACAGCATTACTTTCTAACACAACACATATAATATTCGTTTTAATATTTCCAAAAACCAATCATAAAATACACGCATTTTTCACAATCCCCACTCTTATTCTTTGTAAATCCTTTGGCTTGAGCAATATTTCTTATCTACTTGCACCTTCTGGACTATGCGGGCAAAATAAAACAGGGGATTACACAAGGAAGAAATATAAAAATAGTTGCAACACATAAAATGAAAGATCTTAATTTCTTCTAATACATTACCTACCAGATAGGTTTTAACATTGTTTTCTAATTTTTGGACCGGTACCTCGGTTATTATATACATATGTATTTTTTTCTTCTTTGATTTCTTTTGCTTTTTTTAGAATGACTTTTCTGTGCTCATCAATTTTCTACAATTTGATATATTAAACTTTCCAAAAAACACCCCCTTCTTTGGCCAATAAATAGTGTAAAGCCAACCTATTCTGATACACTACAGTTTTTGTTTGGCTTAGCTGACTTGGTATTAACTCCAATGCCTGGGCAGCTCCATTTGCTATCATTTCGATAACTGCTTGGAGTCTTGTAATACGACTCAATAGATAATTTGGGGTCAATACAGAGTTAAGTTGCTGTGCTGGTTTTAGCTTTTCCTTTATTATTTGCTTTTTTACCAAATCTCGAACCGTATCTTCAAGATTAAATGTAAAACAAATCCATCTCTCTCCTTTTGGACATTCAATTCCAAATATATTACCACTTTTTCCTAAGTTTCTTGTAATCCAATAATTTACTCCATTTTGCTTACAGGTTCTTAATTTGGATGTGTTATAACAGTGGCTGTTGACGTAGGTGTGTGTAATTAAAGAGGAACTTTGGTTTCTTTCCACGTGATGCTTTCTGCAGCATTTGTGACACAATCTTGCTGGTATCCCGAAAGGGAAAAGAGAACAAATGAGTGCCAGAAACAGGAATAACAGAGGTCCAGTATGGCTTATACTCCCACCTCCCAGGCCTGTGGGGTTGCAACCCACAGCAGGTGTATTTGATCTTCTCGGTGGCGAAATACAGAGGCCAATCTGCACTTGCCCTCTATTTCCTTGTCACTTTCTCTTAACTAATTTCCAGGCAAATTGGTTTGGACACCCTTTAACTGTGGTCTCTTACGGTTCTTCAGGTATCTCTCATTCACCAGGCACTAAGAATTCCCATCCACAAAGCTAAGTTATTACTTTAACACTTTTTGCAATAAAGGCATAAATGTTGTGAACTACAATACTAATTATTCTCACAATTCAAGCATTTACTTATAACCCAGCTAGCATGTCCAGTATTGGAATGAATCAAATAAAGTTTACTGATGGAAATGGTAATTCCCCTTCTCCCCTGTACAATTCTCAGGCTAAGGTCAGAACACAAAAACAGTCTTGATCCTTCTATCTGGAGTATTCCTCCCCTAAGGAGATGTTTTATTCAGGCAGTGCTTGAACCTAGTGGTATAAGCATTGTCTTACTTCTGAATTCAGTGTTATTCTTTGTACATTTCTTGGATCATTTGGCTTTTCCCAAACTATTACCACTCAGTCCCCATTGGAAAGTCAGTTTGGTATCACCCGGTTTAAATGTGATAGTCCTTTGATTCTGCTGGCATGAATTCACCCTCTTTCTGTGATTCTGATTGTTGCTTCAGTAGTACCTGGAAAGGACTTCTTAATAGCATAGTAATAAAAGAAAGACAATACTGCATTAACTTTTACCATTCACTTTTCTTCCAAACTTTCTGGGTTTAGCTAAAAGCTTTTTCCACAGCAGCCTCTTCTTCTTCTATCCAGCTGTGCTAATAGCTGCAGAGGCAAATTCTTCTTTCTGTGAGTTACAGTTAGTTAAATAAGAAAAGCTAGACCAATTTTAACACGAGATGTATCACATCTATTGCTTTTTACTTTTTGGGCAGCATTTAATTGTTTTAGCCTTACAAACCCATTCTTCAGGAAAAAAAAACAAAAACAAAAAAACTTCTTTTTAACAGCAAACAAAACACACAAAAGAAAAAACCAAAAACCTTCTTACTTAAGAACAACAACCCACTTTGTGAGGTTTGGAGAGTCAGCAATCTCTGCTTTGATTTTATCTTTTAGTGCTAGCACCCCTCCCGCTCTTTTCACGGCCTTGCTGTCAATGCTGTGCTGCCACTTCGCTGCAGGGCCGGAGCAGGGGAGGGCAGCCAGGGGCATGGGGACCCTGGGGGCAGCCTTGGGTCCCTTTTGCCCTCTCTCTTCCCTAACCAAAGTAGACATTTCACAGAAAAGCACTTTCTATAGGAATATTGAAAAACTATAGATTGAGGTAAAAGCATCAAGTTTCTGCCGTCACTGGTGCAAAGTCACATGTTGTTTGAAGAGCATCCCACTGAATTTTCTAAAGATGTGTGAATGTGTCATCTGGACCACAGGAGATAAAGCAGGGTTAAAACACTGAGCAAAACTGAAGTTAACAAACACAAGGTTCATCAACCTTGCAATAGAAACTTGCAGAAACCTTTCAAGGCTCATCCAATAAAGCCCCGTGGCACTTTGTTCTTCCCCCTCCTCCCAAATCTCCATCCGTCTGAGCCAGCATCAGCAGGAAACTTTGCACGGAAGCTTGCCAGATAAAATAGCTATATCATCTGCCATTAGTTTTAGAGAGTTCTTCAAAAATAGGTTAAAAATTATTTTATCTATTATTTTTTAGCTCTGTCCTAAGTTAGGGATGGGCCAAGTCTCGTGTCTTTGTCTCACAGAAAGGTGGCTCACGTGTCCTTTAATATCATATGTGCAAATATTTCCCATCTGCATTCTGCCTTATCAGAAGGCTAATTAATTGTTTTATCATACTATATTACATTACATCTAAACCGAATCTGCCAAGTACTCAACCCCACACACACCGCACACAACTCATGACTGTCACCCAACAGTCCCGACACACATACACACTTGGCCCTGACAGGCCAAGGAAACAAAACACCATCACTTTGGGTGAACAATCTCCACGCTGCATTCTACTTCAGCACAAACACAGGCACAGCAAATGAGATAAGAATTGTTTTTCCTTCCTCTGAGGTTCAGAGAATGTGAATCCCAGAAATATTCTTGGGAAGAATTGTGCCTTGCTTTTCTCTGTGAAGAGAAATGCGGTGCCAGGTGCACCCTTGCCTCCAGGGCAAAGAATCACGGAATGGCTTGGGTGGGAAGGGACCTTGAGGTTTATCTTTGATTTATGCAACACTTCAACAGGCAAGAGGGGGCTCATCTGCTTCACAGCTGAAGCTTTTCTCACACCTTTCACAAGCAAAGCCTGAAGCAAACCCTCCCAAGTTGCCCTATCGACCAGGGGACCCCTCAGCACTCAGTGACACTGCCGGCAAAACCTCAAACTTTTACTCACACAGGGACGAGGCCGTGCACTCAGTCGTAACCCAGATTCTCTTTTTCCAGCAGTAGCCTCGAACTTCCTTTGTTCTCTCTGCAGGCCTTTTTGCTAGCACACCGATTAACAGACTACAGAAGTTTCACCAGCAGACTTCAGCTAAATCCAAAATTGGTTTCTACCCCAAGTAAAATTTTCAACCCCCTGTCTCACCTGCGATGTTTGGAATTTTAGGAGGTGGCAGCCCACTCGAGATCAAAGGTCCCGGGCAGGGTGCAGACCCAGGGACACAAATCCCATCCCTTTTCCAAGGGAAACAAAACTCATCACCCCAGTTTCCTTACATCAGTTTGCCGAAGACGTTCGGCACTCCCAGGTCACTCAGAGTTTTCGTTGGCCGCAGACTCGGTCTTGGAGTTACGGAGTTACGCTTCCTCCTAACACTCACCTCCCCACCTCAGCCCCCTGCTGCTGCGTCCCCTTCTCCGCCCCTAACCCTACTCTATTTTCCAGCCCGCCCTTGCTCCATCCCTCACTCCGCCCTTAACCCGTCCCACCACACCTCCCGCTCCATCCATTACTTCACCCACCGCCCACCCGTGAGTCCCCTCCAGCAGCACGCAGGAGCCCGAACCCTCGGAGGACGGCGCAGCTCTCGCAGCAGGACAACACCCAGGCGAGACAGGCAGGGACAACGTCTGTGGGCTGCAGGGTGTCACAAGGGGCTGCGGGCTGAGGGGAGGGGGCTGGAGAGTGACACAGAGGATGGGGGGAGCTGAGAGGCAGAAGGGGGCGTTAGGAGCAATTGGGGGGCTCCAGGGTGGCACAGAGATGCTGGGAGTGGGGAACTTGAGGGTGACAAGAAAAGGGTGAGGGGGAGCAGATGCCTTGAGGGGCAAAGTGGGGGCTGCTTGAGGGTGACAGGTGAACCAGCCCTCACACCACCCCTAACCAGGCGGAGAGTGCACGGTGGAGGCCAGGGGGCCAAGGGACAATGTCAGAGGTCTCGGAGTGGCACGCAGACATTGCGGGCTGAGGGGCAAGGAGGGGGAGGCTTGACAGACGGAGAGCTCACACCGAGGGTTAGGGGTACAAAGGACACAGGGTACCAGGTAGGGTTAGGGTACAGGTGCAGCAGCCCTCAACCCAACCCCAAGGTAACCCTAAAGAGCACCCCTAGGACCCCAGTTTTCCCCAACAGCAGCACAAGGCAATAACCCCAATGCTGGGACAGCCCCAGAAGTCTCCCAGCACCTGCAGGCAGCAACCCTAATAAAAAGGTAGCAATGATGTTTGTGGTCTAGAGAGTGAGAGGTAGGAGTTGGGGGCTGAGCAGTTTTTTAGGGTTTTTTTTAGGGTTTTTCTCATGGCTTTCAAAGGATATTTTAGGGCTTTTTATGGAGGAGTTTTCCAGGAAATTTCTGGGAACATTTAGGATACTTTTAGGGCTTTTTCAGGGCTTTTAAAAGATTTTGTTAGGGTATTTTAAGGGCTTTCTTAGTACTTTTAAGAATTGTTTGGGGGGGGCTTTGTGTGCTCTTGGGGCTTTTTTAGGACTATTGAGGGGATGTGGAGGACTTTTCAGGGCTTGGGTATTTTTAGGGTTTTTGAGGGAATTTTTAGGCTTTTTTAGGGTCTTATCAGGGCATTTTAAGGATTTTTGGGGTACTTTTAGAGCTCTTTTTGGACTATTTAGGGTATATTTAGGCATTTCTAAAGGTTCTTTGGGGATTTTTAGGGGTTTTTTAAAAGTAGGGTATTTCCAGTGTATTCTAACAGCATTCTGAGGCTGTTTTTAGGTTTTCATGGGGTTTTTAGGACATTTTGAAGATTAGGAGTTTTTCAGGGAATTTTTAGGTTTTTTTAGGGTTTTTCATGGCACAACACATGGAGGCTGAGGGGCAGCTTGAGGGGCACTGTGGGGGCTTGAGGGTGACAGAGGCTGGGAGCTGAGGGAGGAACAGGGAGAGGGGACAGCAGGTGACACACAGAGATGCTGAGGGTGGCAGGGGCAGCTGTAGGGTGACACAGAGAAGCTGGGGGCTGAGGGGCAAAGGAGAGGGGTCAAGGGTGACACACAGGAGCTGGGGGGCAGAGGGACCGGTTGAGGGGTAAAGGGAGAGGGCTTGAGGGCTGGACAGTCCAGTGGAGATCAGGGGTACAGGGTACGGCTGTACCACCCCTCACCCCAGCCCTAACCTCAGCCTAAGCAGCCCCCCTAAAAACAGCCTTTTCCCCCAACAGCAGCACAACGCAGCAACCCTAACAGCGGGACCAGACAGCAACCCTCACACAGCAGCACAATGACAGAACCCTCAGAGGACAACAGACCCACTGCAGTAAGGTAGGGATGACATCTGTGGGCTAGACAGCACGAGGTAGAGTTTGGAGACTGAGCATGTCTTTGTGAGGCTTTTTTTCCAGGACTTTTACAGGTATTTAGGGGATTTTGGAAGGGACTTTTCTGGGACTTCTTAGGGTATTGTTGGGGCTTTTTCAAAGCCATTTTATGAGTCTTTAGCATATTTGGAAGATTACGGTCAGGGTCGGAGGAAACACAGGGTAACAGGGGCATCCCAAGGGTCCCTCTAGGAACTACGGGCGGAGCATCCAGCACGGACTAGGGAGCAGCCGGACCCACCCGGGCACGGAGCAACACTTTGAGAAAATGCCAAGGGAAGAGCCCTTTTGCCAAGGGGCAGCATCTGAGCGGGCCAGGCAGCATGTGGGGTTCCAGGAGAGGGCTTTCAACTTTCCCCTTTTACTGTGCCAGTCCCTCCCCAGAGCCCCCAGACCCTCCACAGCACTCCCAGAAAGGAGAGGGGTTATTAGGAGAAAAAGGGTTTAGAAAAAAGGGAAAAAGCATCCTTTTCCTTTATTTTTTGTGTTCAAACTGGGAGGAAGTCTGCTTCCCCTGCAATTTTAATGGTCTCAGTTGAAAGAATCCCTGCCTTTTCTATGCTGTTTGGGGTGTTAATTGACAGGGAGTCCTCATTTTCTATTATTTTCCTGTTTAAGTAGAAGGGGAAAATCTTGGAAATGTTTCTTATGGATTTGAATTAAGGGCAGCCACCCCCTTTTTGTTGTCCTCACGCCTAAATTGTGGGAGAAGCCCAGCTATCTCTCCATAAGAGTTTAAACTGAGGAAAAAATCCCTCTTTTTTTCATCACTGGAGAGATCTAAAGTGAGGAAAATCCCTCTTTTCCCAGTATTAAGGAGAATAAATTAAAGGGCAGAAACTATTTATTTGCTATTGTATTCGTTTCAGTAGAGGTAACTGCCCCATTGCCTCTGTTTAAGGGGTTCACTGGAAGGAAGCTCTGCCTTTTTCAGCATTTTAAGGGTTTAAAACTGCATTTCATGGCCCTTCTTTCTGTGCCATAGGACCAAGTATCTCAGAGCAGGGTGAGCCTGGCACCTAGCATGCACTTAACCCTTACACTGCCTGGGAAGCTTTTATTTATCTTATTTTTACTTATAATGTTGATAGACCTAATTAGAGGTCCCAAGGAGACTTTGACTATTCATATCATAAGCATTCTTTTCCACCCAGCATAGTCACATATGAAATACTACTTAGTAGCCACTAAGGAATAATTATGTAAGTTAACAGCAAATCACCCAATTTATCTAGATATGCTGCCTAAACAGAAACTTTTATTTCTTACCAGTTTTCTGCCCATTAACTCCAAGTAGTTGTTGCAAAAAAAGAAAGCGCTGTTATTTTTCAGAAGAGTTTTCTTCTATAACAAGCCCTTTACTCCCCTTGAACTCGAGTCAGAGGAGCCAAACAGCAGCAGCTGCTCTGAGGGTTTTTATACCCGGTGGGATTCGCCCCCTCCCTTTTCCCGGGTGCCACGGGAACGAGAGGCGGGCACCATCAGGGGTATATTAACCCCAGCCTTGGCTCAGGGCCTTCATTCCCCCTCTGAGAGGTGCTGGGATAAGAGCTCTCCTCTCATTTCAGTGAAGAAGCTCTTTCAGCTTATCACAGCTTGTTTTCAGCAGGTGTTTCTGGGCAACTAAAGCAACAGAGGCTTTGAAGATACTGTGAAGAAAACAGCCTGGAATACAGCGAGTATTTAAGTTCACAATTTTGGGTTTTGTGTTTAGGGGTGGTAAAGTGCATTTGTAATTTCTGGTTTTGTTCTTATATTGTTTTGTATTTTTTTAGGAGAAGTGCAGCTTCCAGAGACTCCAGGTTGTGTCAGCTACAACACTTTTTTCAGCAGATTCATCGTATCACAAGAGGCATCTGCCCAGTGTCCAAGATGATGTTTGAGACTGAGGCTTTAGGTGAGCTGAGGATTGTGACTAGGAGAGGGAGGGTGAGCAGGTATCCAGTTAGGAGTTATTGTTGGGGGGGTGATTTTGAAGGCAGCAGGGTGAGAAAGGGTGTTTATTTGAGGCCCCCCCACCCCAAGGCTTTTCAGAAGCATGGCAGAGGCATTCACACGTCTTGCAGCACACAAGGTCATCCACTGCACTCACAGGAATGCCATTTAACTTTGCCTTTTTCTAACCCAGGTGCCACTCACAATAATGGCCACAGCCTTGGAATCAGGATGAAGCTGGAGCCTGAAGGAGCCAGGCACACTCAGGAGAGGGCAAGTAGCTGACTCGCTGGGATTTGGCCCACATAACTCTGTACTCATACTTTGGTTTTGTTTTTCTTTATTGTACCTGACCGAGAGGCTAACAGGTGATCACGGGGCCCTCCGAGGCAGACTCATTTCAGGTGCAACGTGGATCCTCATCACCGATCATCCAAAAGATAAGTCAGAGTCACAGCCTGGAGATGGGACAATGGGAGAGCAGCGGGTTGGGAGTTCCTGGGACAGATTTAAAAATTAGCAGAGGGAAAAGCAATCTCCTCCAAGGGGCCTCTTAGGACAGCTAAAGGGAGAGGTTCTACTTTTGATGGCAGCTTTCAGGCGGGCAGCGCAGAACAGTTCCGGTCCCCGTCGTGTTGTCCGGCGTACCGTGTTACCTAGTGTGTCTTTGGGGTCCCTTTTGCCTTTTCCCCTCAAGACTCTCACCACAAGCATAATGTGTTGTGTTTATCGTCCCCCTGTTTGTCACGTTCTGTGTCACGGGTGTCTGCACATATTTGTGCCGGAGCTGCTCTGCCCTGCCGCATAGCCTGCTGCAAGAGGACAAGTCCCAGGGACTCGCAGTTTGTGGGGTGTTGCCAGACTCTAGATGATATTCCTAGATAGACAGAAGATGTTTGGAGCTGTGAAGTCATCCTGCAGCCCTTTGATTTTGTCCTCACTTTCTTTCAGACGCAGAAGGATAAAATCCAGGGCAAAATCCATCCACCCATCCCGAGTGAGGAGGTTCCCCCGAGCAGGTCAGTCACCATTTGTCTCTGCAGGGGGAGTGTAAAGTGTGACTCTGTTGCAGCTCTGTTCTTTTTCTTTTTAGGAAGTAAAGCTGGATATCAGCAGTCAAGATGAGGTGGGCAAGGTGAGCATTGAGTAGCTCACCTTGTTGTTAATGCTCCAGTCTCACTTTCCAGTGCAACTCTAAGTATCCATTCCTGTTTCTGTGCTTTAGGCAATCAACTCGGAGTATGCCGAGCCCCCGTCACCCACCGGCCTACGCACCGGGTGCGCCGCTCTCCCGAGCCCTGCGGAGGAATCACGGGACTCGTTGATGAAGCCTCTGCCTTTTCTATTTACAAGTGTCACCAGGGTAGCCTTGGGCACTGGATGAGGAGTCGCGGTGAGTCGGGGAAGTAGGGAGGCGGAGCTAGGGTCTGCTCAGGTTTCAGCAATTCCACATCACCTCGTCTCCTTTTACCCCAGGCTTACCCCGTGACAACGGCATCAGCCTCGGAGGGCGGCCGAAGGGTGCGGCCCCAGGAGCCGGGCATTCTTAGGAGAACGGTGAGTGGCAGAATTGTTGGGTTTTGGCCAATGTGCTGCATTGATCATGCATTAATATTTGCATTTCTTTCATGTAGCTGACTAAGAAACAACAGGAAGTTGTTGAACAACAGTGCCAGCAGGAACTTCCCAGATGTTGAGGCAGCCTTCTGTTGCACCTGACACAGACCTGCATCCCCAGATGTCTGAGAGATAAGTAGAGGCGTACAACCCACAGAGGGGATGAAAGCGGGGCGCAGGGTAGGGACCCACCGGGAGGGATTTTTGAGTCTCCTTTGGAGATGGGGGCGTCCATGAAGCGGCCCCTTAGGCCCCATAAAAGCAAAGCCTGACTTTGGATCACAGTGCTGAGGTGCGCAGGGCAGAGCAGTCCCGGTGTGTATCGTGTCACTTGTCTTTTATGTATTATGTGTGTTTGGATATGTCATGTCCTTTACCTTAGGCCTTGGAGGGGCCTGTCAGAAACCCTGGCATCATTGTTTGCATCTGTGATCTCTGCATTCTTCGGCCTGGCACCAATGCCATAGACCTTTGGATTCAGGAGCTCAGACAGGCATCAGACTCTCTTGTCTCTTTAGAAGCATCCGGTCAGCTGTCTTTTCAGGTCTTGTTCTGAGTTGTATGGACAGCTCTGCCCTGCCAGGATCCATTATGGTGGACGAGGACTCGAAAGAACATGAGGGCAGGTAGAGGCTTCTGGCCGTAGGATTCTTGGGCATCCATCTTTGCAGTTTTTGGACTAAATCATTCAGTTAGTATCTTCTTCCTCCAGGTTTCTCTGAGCCTCATCAGCTCACCATCAGTCTCCCCTCGGTCATCTCCTTTTGCATTCTCTCAGTCCTCGCAGCCATTTTCCTTGCCAGGAGCTTTCTGTCTGTGTCGTGTCCCCGTTGTCTGTCATGTCCTGTGTCACCCGTGTCACGGGTGTCTGCACACACATTTGTGCCGGAGCTGCTCTGCCCTGCCGCATAGCCTGGTGCAATAGGAGAAGTCCCGGGGACTTGAAGTTTGTAATGTGGGGTGTAGTTGGACTCTAGGTGGGATTTGTAGATGGACACAGGATATCTGGAGCTCTTAAGTTATCCTGCAACAGTTTGACTCTTGTCCTAACTTTTTTTTCAGATTCAGATGGATTAAATATGTGCCAGAGGGCCCCATCCTGGGTGAGTGGTTTCCCCCAACCAGGTGAGGCACCGTTTATCTCTGCAGCAGAAGTGTTTGTGGTGACTCTATTACAGCTCTGTTCTTTGTCGTTCTTTTTAGGAAGTAAATCTGGATACCAGCAGTCAAGGTGAGCAGTGGAGAGAAGTAGCTGTTATTGCTCAGGTCTCAGTTTCTGGTGCTGCTCTAAGCTTCCATTCTCTTTTTTGTGATTTAGGCAATCTACTCGGAGCCTGCCAAGCCCCCGTCACCAGCCGGCCGATGCACCGGGTTCCCTGCCCGTGTGAGCCCTGTGGATGCATTACAGGACCTGGTGATGAAGCCCTGAACTCTTCTATTTCAAGGTGCCATCCAGGGGACCTTGGGCAGCTGCCAAGGAGTTGGGGTGAGTCGGGGAAGTAGGGAGGAGGAGCGAGGGTCCCCTCACTTTTCAGCCATGCCCAATCACCTCATCTCCTCTTAACCCAGGCACCCCCTGTGACGACGGCCTCGGTCTCCGAGCGTGCCCGAAGCGTGCGGCCCGAGGAGCTGAGCGTTCTTAGGAGCACGGTGAGTAGCAGACTTGTGGGGTTTTGGCCGAGGGGCTGCCAAGATCAGGCACTGATGTTTGGTTTTCTGTAATACAGTTGTCTGAGAGACACCAGCCTGGTGCCAGCAGGACCTTCCCAGCTGACGAGGTGGTCTTTCTTCGCACCCGAGACCGGCATCCCCAGCTGTGCGAGAGATAAGTAGAGGGCCACGACCCACAGAGGGGATGAAAGCAGGGTGCTGGTTTGGGAATTACTGGGAGGGGTTTTTCAGTCCACTTTGGTGATAGGGGCTGTCCATGGGGCGACCCCTTAGGCCCCATAAAAGCAAAGCCTGACTTTGGATCACAGTGCTGAGGTGCGCAGGGCAGAGCAGTCCCGGTGTGTATTGTGTCACTTGTCTTTTGTGTATTATGTGTTGTTTGGATATGTCATGTCCTTTACCTTAGGCCTTTGAGGGGCCTGTCAGAAACCCTGGCATCATTGTTTGCATCTGTGATCTCTGCATTCTTCGGCCTGGCACCAATGCCAGGCCTTTGGATTAGACCTTTGGATTCAGGAGCTCAGACAGGCATCAGACTCTCTTGTCTCTTTAGAAGCATCCGGTCGGATGTCTTTTCAGGTCTTGTTCTGAGTTGTATGGACAGCTCTGCCCCGCCAGGATCCATTATGGCGGACTAGGACTTGAAAGAACGTGAGGGCAGGTAGAGGCTTCTGGCCGTAGGATTCTTGGGCATCCATCTTTGCAGTTTTTGGACTAAATCATTCAGTTAGTATCTTCTTCCTCCAGGTTTCTCTGAGCCTCATCAGCTCACCATCGGTCTCCCCTCGGTCATCTCCTTTTGCATTCTCTCAGTCCTCGCAGCCATTTTCCTTGCCAGGAGCTTTCTGTCTGTGTCGTGTCCCCGTTGTCTGTCATGTCCTGTCCCGTGTCACGGGTGTCTGCACACACATTTGTGCCGGAGCTGCTCTGCCCTGCCGCATAGCCTGGTGCAATAGGAGAAGTCCCGGGGACTTGAAGTTTGTAATGTGGGGTGTAGTTGGACTCTAGGTGGGATTTGTAGATGGACACAGGATATCTGGAGCTCTTAAGTTATCCTGCAACAGTTTGACTCTTGTCCTAACTTTTTTTTCAGATTCAGATGGATTAAATATGTGCCAGAGGGCCCCATCCCGGGTGAGTGGTTTCCCCCAACCAGGTGAGGCACCGTTTATCTCTGCAGCAGAAGTGTTTGTGGTGACTCTGTTACAGCTCTGTTCTTTGTCTTTCTTTTTGGGAAGTAAATCTGGATACCAGCAGTCAAGGTGAGCAGTGGAGAGAAGTAGCTGTTATTGCTCAGGTCTCAGTTTCTGGTGCTGCTCTAAGCTTCCATTCTCTTTTTTGTGATTTAGGCAATCCACTCGGAGCCTGCCAAGCCCCCGTCACCAGCCGGCCGATGCACCGGGTTCCCTGCCCGTGTGAGCCCTGTGGATGCATTACAGGACCTGGTGATGAAGCCCTGAACTCTTCTATTTCAAGGTGCCATCCAGGTGGCCTTCAGCAGCTGCCAAGGAGTTGGGGTGAGTCGGGGAAGTAGGGAGGAGGAGCGAGGGTCCCCTCACTTTTCAGCCATGCCCAATCACCTCATCTCCTCTTAACCCAGGCACCCCCTGTGACGACGGCCTCGGTCTCCGAGCGTGCCCGAAGCGTGCGGCCCGAGGAGCTGAGCGTTCTTAGGAGCACGGTGAGTAGCAGACTTGTGGGGTTTTGGCCGAGGGGCTGCCAAGATCAGGCACTGATGTTTGGTTTTCTGTAATACAGTTGTCTGAGAGACACCAGCCTGGTGCCAGCAGGACCTTCCCAGCTGACGAGGTGGTCTTTCTTCGCACCCGAGACCGGCATCCCCAGCTGTGCGAGAGATAAGTAGAGGGCCACGACCCACAGAGGGGATGAAAGCAGGGTGCTGGTTTGGGAATTACTGGGAGGGGTTTTTCAGTCCACTTTGGAGGTGGGGGGTGTCCATGGGGCGACCCCTTAGGCCCCATAAAAGCAAAGCCTGACTTTGGATCACAGTGCTGAGGTGCGCAGGGCAGAGCAGTCCCGGTGTGTATTGTGTCACTTGTCTTTTGTGTATTATGTGTTGTTTGGATATGTCATGTCCTTTACCTTAGGCCTTTGAGGGGCCTGTCAGAAACCCTGGCATCATTGTTAGCATCTGTGCTCTCTGCATTCCTTGGCCTGGCAGCCAAGCAATGGAACTTTTGGCTTGGGAGCTCAGGCATCAGACTCTCTTGTCTCTTTAGAAGCATCTGGTCAGATGTCCTTTCAGGTCTTGTTCTGAGCTGTGTGGACAGCTCTGCCCCGCCAGGATCCATTATGGCGGACGAGGACTTGAAAGAACGTGAGGGCAGGTAGAGGCTTCTGGCCATAGGATTCTCGGGCATCCATGTATGCAGTTCTTGGAATAAATAATTCGGTTAGCATCTTGTTCCTCCAGGTTTCTCTGAGCCTCATCAGCTCACCTTTGGTCTCCCCTCGGTCATCTCCTTTTGCATTCTCTCAGTCCTCGCAGCCATTTTCTTTGCCAGGAGCTTTCTGTCCGTGTCGTGTCCCCGTTGTCTGTCACGTCCTGTCCTGTGTCACGGGTGTCTGCACACACATTTGTGCCGGAGCTGCTCTGCCCTGCCGCATAGCCTGGTGCAATAGGAGAAGTCCCGGGGACTTGAAGTTTGTAATGTGGGGTGTAGTTGGACTCTAGGTGGGATTTGTAGATGGACACAGGATATCTGGAGCTCTTAAGTTATCCTGCAACAGTTTGACTCTTGTCCTAACTTTTTTTTCAGATTCAGATGGATTAAATATGTGCCAGAGGGCCCCATCCCGGTTGAGTGGTTTCCCCCAACCAAGTGAGGCACCGTTTATCTCTGCAGCAGAAGTGTTTGTGGTGACTCTGTTACAGCTCTGTTCTTTGTCTTTCTTTTTGGGAAGTAAATCTGGATACCAGCAGTCAAGGTGAGCAGTGGAGAGAAGTAGCTGTTATTGCTCAGGTCTCAGTTTCTGGTGCTGCTCTAAGCTTCCATTCTCTTTTTTGTGATTTAGGCAATCTACTCGGAGCCTGCCAAGCCCCCGTCACCAGCCGGCCGATGCACCGGGTTCCCTGCCCGTGTGAGCCCTGTGGATGCATTACAGGACCTGGTGATGAAGCCCTGAACTCTTCTATTTCAAGGTGCCATCCAGGGGACCTTGGGCACCTGCCAAGGAGTTGGGGTGAGTCGGGGAAGTAGGGAGGAGGAGCGAGGGTCCCCTCACTTTTCAGCCATGCCCAATCACCTCATCTCCTCTTAACCCAGGCACCCCCTGTGACGACGGCCTCGGTCTCCGAGCGTGCCCGAAGCGTGCGGCCCGAGGAGCTGAGCGTTCTTAGGAGCACGGTGAGTAGCAGACTTGTGGGGTTTTGGCCGAGGGGCTGCCAAGATCAGGCACTGATGTTTGGTTTTCTGTAATACAGTTGTCTGAGAGACACCAGCCTGGTGCCAGCAGGACCTTCCCAGCTGACGAGGTGGTCTTTCTTCGCACCCGAGACCGGCATCCCCAGCTGTGCGAGAGATAAGTAGAGGGCCACGACCCACAGAGGGGATGAAAGCAGGGTGCTGGTTTGGGAATTACTGGGAGGGGTTTTTCAGTCCACTTTGGAGGTGGGGGGTGTCCATGGGGCGACCCCTTAGGCCCCATAAAAGCAAAGCCTGACTTTGGATCACAGTGCTGAGGTGCGCAGGGCAGAGCAGTCCCGGTGTGTATTGTGTCACTTGTCTTTTGTGTATTATGTGTTGTTTGGATATGTCATGTCCTTTACCTTAGGCCTTTGAGGGGCCTGTCAGAAACCCTGGCATCATTGTTAGCATCTGTGCTCTCTGCATTCCTTGGCCTGGCAGCCAAGCAATGGAACTTTTGGCTTGGGAGCTCAGGCATCAGACTCTCTTGTCTCTTTAGAAGCATCTGGTCAGATGTCCTTTCAGGTCTTGTTCTGAGCTGTGTGGACAGCTCTGCCCCGCCAGGATCCATTATGGCGGACGAGGACTTGAAAGAACGTGAGGGCAGGTAGAGGCTTCTGGCCATAGGATTCTCGGGCATCCATGTATGCAGTTCTTGGAATAAATAATTCGGTTAGCATCTTGTTCCTCCAGGTTTCTCTGAGCCTCATCAGCTCACCTTTGGTCTCCCCTCGGTCATCTCCTTTTGCATTCTCTCAGTCCTCGCAGCCATTTTCTTTGCCAGGAGCTTTCTGTCCGTGTCGTGTCCCCGTTGTCTGTCACGTCCTGTCCTGTGTCACGGGTGTCTGCACACACATTTGTGCCGGAGCTGCTCTGCCCTGCCGCATAGCCTGGTGCAATAGGAGAAGTCCCGGGGACTTGAAGTTTGTAATGTGGGGTGTAGTTGGACTCTAGGTGGGATTTGTAGATGGACACAGGATATCTGGAGCTCTTAAGTTATCCTGCAACAGTTTGACTCTTGTCCTAACTTTTTTTTCAGATTCAGATGGATTAAATATGTGCCAGAGGGCCCCATCCCGGGTGAGTGGTTTCCCCCAACCAAGTGAGGCACCGTTTATCTCTGCAGCAGAAGTGTTTGTGGTGACTCTGTTACAGCTCTGTTCTTTGTCTTTCTTTTTGGGAAGTAAATCTGGATACCAGCAGTCAAGGTGAGCAGTGGAGAGAAGTAGCTGTTATTGCTCAGGTCTCAGTTTCTGGTGCTGCTCTAAGCTTCCATTCTCTTTTTTGTGATTTAGGCAATCCACTCGGAGCCTGCCAAGCCCCCGTCACCAGCCGGCCGATGCACCGGGTTCCCTGCCCGTGTGAGCCCTGTGGATGCATTACAGGACCTGGTGATGAAGCCCTGAACTCTTCTATTTCAAGGTGCCATCCAGGTGGCCTTCAGCAGCTGCCAAGGAGTTGGGGTGAGTCGGGGAAGTAGGGAGGAGGAGCGAGGGTCCCCTCACTTTTCAGCCATGCCCAATCACCTCATCTCCTCTTAACCCAGGCACCCCCTGTGACGACGGCCTCGGTCTCCGAGCGTGCCCGAAGCGTGCGGCCCGAGGAGCTGAGCGTTCTTAGGAGCACGGTGAGTAGCAGACTTGTGGGGTTTTGGCCGAGGGGCTGCCAAGATCAGGCACTGGTGTTTGGTTTTCTGTAATACAGTTGTCTGAGAGACACCAGCCTGGTGCCAGCAGGACCTTCCCAGCTGACGAGGTGGCCTTTCTTCGCACCCGAGACTGGCATCCCCAGCTGTGCGAGAGATAAGTAGAGGGCCACGACCCACAGAGGGGATGAAAGCAGGGGGCTGGTTTGGGAATTACTGGGAGGGGTTTTTGAGTCCACTTTGGTGATAGGGGCTGTCCATTGGGCGACCCCTTAGGCCCCATAAAAGCAAAGCCTGACTTTTGATCACAGTGCTGATGTGCGCAGGGCAGAGCAGTCCCGGTGTGTATTGTGTCACTTGTCTTTTGTGTATTATGTGTGTTTGGATATGTCATGTCCTTTACCTTAGGCCTTGGAGGGGCCTGTCAGAAACCCTGGCATCATTGTTTGCATCTGTGATCTCTGCATTCTTCGGCCTGGCACCAATGCCAGGCCTTTGGATTAGACCTTTGGATTCAGGAGCTCAGACAGGCATCAGACTCTCTTGTCTCTTTAGAAGCATCCGGTCGGATGTCTTTTCAGGTCTTGTTCTGAGTTGTATGGACAGCTCTGCCCCGCCAGGATCCATTATGGCGGACTAGGACTTGAAAGAACGTGAGGGCAGGTAGAGGCTTCTGGCCGTAGGATTCTTGGGCATCCATCTTTGCAGTTTTTGGACTAAATCATTCAGTTAGTATCTTCTTCCTCCAGGTTTCTCTGAGCCTCATCAGCTCACCATCGGTCTCCCCTCGGTCATCTCCTTTTGCATTCTCTCAGTCCTCGCAGCCATTTTCCTTGCCAGGAGCTTTCTGTCTGTGTCGTGTCCCCGTTGTCTGTCATGTCCTGTCCCGTGTCACGGGTGTCTGCACACACATTTGTGCCGGAGCTGCTCTGCCCTGCCGCATAGCCTGGTGCAATAGGAGAAGTCCCGGGGACTTGAAGTTTGTAATGTGGGGTGTAGTTGGACTCTAGGTGGGATTTGTAGATGGACACAGGATATCTGGAGCTCTTAAGTTATCCTGCAACAGTTTGACTCTTGTCCTAACTTTTTTTTCAGATTCAGATGGATTAAATATGTGCCAGAGGGCCCCATCCCGGGTGAGTGGTTTCCCCCAACCAGGTGAGGCACCGTTTATCTCTGCAGCAGAAGTGTTTGTGGTGACTCTGTTACAGCTCTGTTCTTTGTCTTTCTTTTTGGGAAGTAAATCTGGATACCAGCAGTCAAGGTGAGCAGTGGAGAGAAGTAGCTGTTATTGCTCAGGTCTCAGTTTCTGGTGCTGCTCTAAGCTTCCATTCTCTTTTTTGTGATTTAGGCAATCCACTCGGAGCCTGCCAAGCCCCCGTCACCAGCCGGCCGATGCACCGGGTTCCCTGCCCGTGTGAGCCCTGTGGATGCATTACAGGACCTGGTGATGAAGCCCTGAACTCTTCTATTTCAAGGTGCCATCCAGGTGGCCTTCAGCAGCTGCCAAGGAGTTGGGGTGAGTCGGGGAAGTAGGGAGGAGGAGCGAGGGTCCCCTCACTTTTCAGCCATGCCCAATCACCTCATCTCCTCTTAACCCAGGCACCCCCTGTGACGACGGCCTCGGTCTCCGAGCGTGCCCGAAGCGTGCGGCCCGAGGAGCTGAGCGTTCTTAGGAGCACGGTGAGTAGCAGACTTGTGGGGTTTTGGCCGAGGGGCTGCCAAGATCAGGCACTGATGTTTGGTTTTCTGTAATACAGTTGTCTGAGAGACACCAGCCTGGTGCCAGCAGGACCTTCCCAGCTGACGAGGTGGTCTTTCTTCGCACCCGAGACCGGCATCCCCAGCTGTGCGAGAGATAAGTAGAGGGCCACGACCCACAGAGGGGATGAAAGCAGGGTGCTGGTTTGGGAATTACTGGGAGGGGTTTTTCAGTCCACTTTGGAGGTGGGGGGTGTCCATGGGGCGACCCCTTAGGCCCCATAAAAGCAAAGCCTGACTTTGGATCACAGTGCTGAGGTGCGCAGGGCAGAGCAGTCCCGGTGTGTATTGTGTCACTTGTCTTTTGTGTATTATGTGTTGTTTGGATATGTCATGTCCTTTACCTTAGGCCTTTGAGGGGCCTGTCAGAAACCCTGGCATCATTGTTAGCATCTGTGCTCTCTGCATTCCTTGGCCTGGCAGCCAAGCAATGGAACTTTTGGCTTGGGAGCTCAGGCATCAGACTCTCTTGTCTCTTTAGAAGCATCTGGTCAGATGTCCTTTCAGGTCTTGTTCTGAGCTGTGTGGACAGCTCTGCCCCGCCAGGATCCATTATGGCGGACGAGGACTTGAAAGAACGTGAGGGCAGGTAGAGGCTTCTGGCCATAGGATTCTCGGGCATCCATGTATGCAGTTCTTGGAATAAATAATTCGGTTAGCATCTTGTTCCTCCAGGTTTCTCTGAGCCTCATCAGCTCACCTTTGGTCTCCCCTCGGTCATCTCCTTTTGCATTCTCTCAGTCCTCGCAGCCATTTTCTTTGCCAGGAGCTTTCTGTCCGTGTCGTGTCCCCGTTGTCTGTCACGTCCTGTCCTGTGTCACGGGTGTCTGCACACACATTTGTGCCGGAGCTGCTCTGCCCTGCCGCATAGCCTGGTGCAATAGGAGAAGTCCCGGGGACTTGAAGTTTGTAATGTGGGGTGTAGTTGGACTCTAGGTGGGATTTGTAGATGGACACAGGATATCTGGAGCTCTTAAGTTATCCTGCAACAGTTTGACTCTTGTCCTAACTTTTTTTTCAGATTCAGATGGATTAAATATGTGCCAGAGGGCCCCATCCCGGGTGAGTGGTTTCCCCCAACCAGGTGAGGCACCGTTTATCTCTGCAGCAGAAGTGTTTGTGGTGACTCTGTTACAGCTCTGTTCTTTGTCTTTCTTTTTGGGAAGTAAATCTGGATACCAGCAGTCAAGGTGAGCAGTGGAGAGAAGTAGCTGTTATTGCTCAGGTCTCAGTTTCTGGTGCTGCTCTAAGCTTCCATTCTCTTTTTTGTGATTTAGGCAATCTACTCGGAGCCTGCCAAGCCCCCGTCACCAGCCGGCCGATGCACCGGGTTCCCTGCCCGTGTGAGCCCTGTGGATGCATTACAGGACCTGGTGATGAAGCCCTGAACTCTTCTATTTCAAGGTGCCATCCAGGGGACCTTGGGCACCTGCCAAGGAGTTGGGGTGAGTCGGGGAAGTAGGGAGGAGGAGCGAGGGTCCCCTCACTTTTCAGCCATGCCCAATCACCTCATCTCCTCTTAACCCAGGCACCCCCTGTGACGACGGCCTCGGTCTCCGAGCGTGCCCGAAGCGTGCGGCCCGAGGAGCTGAGCGTTCTTAGGAGCACGGTGAGTAGCAGACTTGTGGGGTTTTGGCCGAGGGGCTGCCAAGATCAGGCACTGATGTTTGGTTTTCTGTAATACAGTTGTCTGAGAGACACCAGCCTGGTGCCAGCAGGACCTTCCCAGCTGACGAGGTGGCCTTTCTTCGCACCCGAGACTGGCATCCCCAGCTGTGCGAGAGATAAGTAGAGGGCCACGACCCACAGAGGGGATGAAAGCAGGGTGCTGGTTTGGGAATTACTGGGAGGGGTTTTTCAGTCCACTTTGGTGATAGGGGCTGTCCATTGGGCGACCCCTTAGGCCCCATAAAAGCAAAGCCTGACTTTGGATCACAGTGCTGAGGTGCGCAGGGCAGAGCAGTCCCGGTGTGTATTGTGTCACTTGTCTTTTGTGTATTATGTGTGTTTGGATATGTCATGTCCTTTACCTTAGGCCTTGGAGGGGCCTGTCAGAAACCCTGGCATCATTGTTTGCATCTGTGATCTCTGCATTCTTCGGCCTGGCACCAATGCCAGGCCTTTGGATTAGACCTTTGGATTCAGGAGCTCAGACAGGCATCAGACTCTCTTGTCTCTTTAGAAGCATCCGGTCGGATGTCTTTTCAGGTCTTGTTCTGAGTTGTATGGACAGCTCTGCCCCGCCAGGATCCATTATGGCGGACTAGGACTTGAAAGAACGTGAGGGCAGGTAGAGGCTTCTGGCCGTAGGATTCTTGGGCATCCATCTTTGCAGTTTTTGGACTAAATCATTCAGTTAGTATCTTCTTCCTCCAGGTTTCTCTGAGCCTCATCAGCTCACCATCGGTCTCCCCTCGGTCATCTCCTTTTGCATTCTCTCAGTCCTCGCAGCCATTTTCCTTGCCAGGAGCTTTCTGTCTGTGTCGTGTCCCCGTTGTCTGTCATGTCCTGTCCCGTGTCACGGGTGTCTGCACACACATTTGTGCCGGAGCTGCTCTGCCCTGCCGCATAGCCTGGTGCAATAGGAGAAGTCCCGGGGACTTGAAGTTTGTAATGTGGGGTGTAGTTGGACTCTAGGTGGGATTTGTAGATGGACACAGGATATCTGGAGCTCTTAAGTTATCCTGCAACAGTTTGACTCTTGTCCTAACTTTTTTTTCAGATTCAGATGGATTAAATATGTGCCAGAGGGCCCCATCCCGGGTGAGTGGTTTCCCCCAACCAGGTGAGGCACCGTTTATCTCTGCAGCAGAAGTGTTTGTGGTGACTCTGTTACAGCTCTGTTCTTTGTCTTTCTTTTTGGGAAGTAAATCTGGATACCAGCAGTCAAGGTGAGCAGTGGAGAGAAGTAGCTGTTATTGCTCAGGTCTCAGTTTCTGGTGCTGCTCTAAGCTTCCATTCTCTTTTTTGTGATTTAGGCAATCTACTCGGAGCCTGCCAAGCCCCCGTCACCAGCCGGCCGATGCACCGGGTTCCCTGCCCGTGTGAGCCCTGTGGATGCATTACAGGACCTGGTGATGAAGCCCTGAACTCTTCTATTTCAAGGTGCCATCCAGGTGGCCTTCAGCAGCTGCCAAGGAGTTGGGGTGAGTCGGGGAAGTAGGGAGGAGGAGCGAGGGTCCCCTCACTTTTCAGCCATGCCCAATCACCTCATCTCCTCTTAACCCAGGCACCCCCTGTGACGACGGCCTCGGTCTCCGAGCGTGCCCGAAGCGTGCGGCCCGAGGAGCTGAGCGTTCTTAGGAGCACGGTGAGTAGCAGACTTGTGGGGTTTTGGCCGAGGGGCTGCCAAGATCAGGCACTGATGTTTGGTTTTCTGTAATACAGTTGTCTGAGAGACACCAGCCTGGTGCCAGCAGGACCTTCCCAGCTGACGAGGTGGTCTTTCTTCGCACCCGAGACCGGCATCCCCAGCTGTGCGAGAGATAAGTAGAGGGCCACGACCCACAGAGGGGATGAAAGCAGGGTGCTGGTTTGGGAATTACTGGGAGGGGTTTTTCAGTCCACTTTGGAGGTGGGGGGTGTCCATGGGGCGACCCCTTAGGCCCCATAAAAGCAAAGCCTGACTTTGGATCACAGTGCTGAGGTGCGCAGGGCAGAGCAGTCCCGGTGTGTATTGTGTCACTTGTCTTTTGTGTATTATGTGTTGTTTGGATATGTCATGTCCTTTACCTTAGGCCTTTGAGGGGCCTGTCAGAAACCCTGGCATCATTGTTAGCATCTGTGCTCTCTGCATTCCTTGGCCTGGCAGCCAAGCAATGGAACTTTTGGCTTGGGAGCTCAGGCATCAGACTCTCTTGTCTCTTTAGAAGCATCTGGTCAGATGTCCTTTCAGGTCTTGTTCTGAGCTGTGTGGACAGCTCTGCCCCGCCAGGATCCATTATGGCGGACGAGGACTTGAAAGAACGTGAGGGCAGGTAGAGGCTTCTGGCCATAGGATTCTCGGGCATCCATGTATGCAGTTCTTGGAATAAATAATTCGGTTAGCATCTTGTTCCTCCAGGTTTCTCTGAGCCTCATCAGCTCACCTTTGGTCTCCCCTCGGTCATCTCCTTTTGCATTCTCTCAGTCCTCGCAGCCATTTTCTTTGCCAGGAGCTTTCTGTCCGTGTCGTGTCCCCGTTGTCTGTCACGTCCTGTCCTGTGTCACGGGTGTCTGCACACACATTTGTGCCGGAGCTGCTCTGCCCTGCCGCATAGCCTGGTGCAATAGGAGAAGTCCCGGGGACTTGAAGTTTGTAATGTGGGGTGTAGTTGGACTCTAGGTGGGATTTGTAGATGGACACAGGATATCTGGAGCTCTTAAGTTATCCTGCAACAGTTTGACTCTTGTCCTAACTTTTTTTTCAGATTCAGATGGATTAAATATGTGCCAGAGGGCCCCATCCCGGGTGAGTGGTTTCCCCCAACCAGGTGAGGCACCGTTTATCTCTGCAGCAGAAGTGTTTGTGGTGACTCTGTTACAGCTCTGTTCTTTGTCTTTCTTTTTGGGAAGTAAATCTGGATACCAGCAGTCAAGGTGAGCAGTGGAGAGAAGTAGCTGTTATTGCTCAGGTCTCAGTTTCTGGTGCTGCTCTAAGCTTCCATTCTCTTTTTTGTGATTTAGGCAATCTACTCGGAGCCTGCCAAGCCCCCGTCACCAGCCGGCCGATGCACCGGGTTCCCTGCCCGTGTGAGCCCTGTGGATGCATTACAGGACCTGGTGATGAAGCCCTGAACTCTTCTATTTCAAGGTGCCATCCAGGGGACCTTGGGCACCTGCCAAGGAGTTGGGGTGAGTCGGGGAAGTAGGGAGGAGGAGCGAGGGTCCCCTCACTTTTCAGCCATGCCCAATCACCTCATCTCCTCTTAACCCAGGCACCCCCTGTGACGACGGCCTCGGTCTCCGAGCGTGCCCGAAGCGTGCGGCCCGAGGAGCTGAGCGTTCTTAGGAGCACGGTGAGTAGCAGACTTGTGGGGTTTTGGCCGAGGGGCTGCCAAGATCAGGCACTGATGTTTGGTTTTCTGTAATACAGTTGTCTGAGAGACACCAGCCTGGTGCCAGCAGGACCTTCCCAGCTGACGAGGTGGTCTTTCTTCGCACCCGAGACCGGCATCCCCAGCTGTGCGAGAGATAAGTAGAGGGCCACGACCCACAGAGGGGATGAAAGCAGGGTGCTGGTTTGGGAATTACTGGGAGGGGTTTTTCAGTCCACTTTGGAGGTGGGGGGTGTCCATGGGGCGACCCCTTAGGCCCCATAAAAGCAAAGCCTGACTTTGGATCACAGTGCTGAGGTGCGCAGGGCAGAGCAGTCCCGGTGTGTATTGTGTCACTTGTCTTTTGTGTATTATGTGTTGTTTGGATATGTCATGTCCTTTACCTTAGGCCTTTGAGGGGCCTGTCAGAAACCCTGGCATCATTGTTAGCATCTGTGCTCTCTGCATTCCTTGGCCTGGCAGCCAAGCAATGGAACTTTTGGCTTGGGAGCTCAGGCATCAGACTCTCTTGTCTCTTTAGAAGCATCTGGTCAGATGTCCTTTCAGGTCTTGTTCTGAGCTGTGTGGACAGCTCTGCCCCGCCAGGATCCATTATGGCGGACGAGGACTTGAAAGAACGTGAGGGCAGGTAGAGGCTTCTGGCCATAGGATTCTCGGGCATCCATGTATGCAGTTCTTGGAATAAATAATTCGGTTAGCATCTTGTTCCTCCAGGTTTCTCTGAGCCTCATCAGCTCACCTTTGGTCTCCCCTCGGTCATCTCCTTTTGCATTCTCTCAGTCCTCGCAGCCATTTTCTTTGCCAGGAGCTTTCTGTCCGTGTCGTGTCCCCGTTGTCTGTCACGTCCTGTCCTGTGTCACGGGTGTCTGCACACACATTTGTGCCGGAGCTGCTCTGCCCTGCCGCATAGCCTGGTGCAATAGGAGAAGTCCCGGGGACTTGAAGTTTGTAATGTGGGGTGTAGTTGGACTCTAGGTGGGATTTGTAGATGGACACAGGATATCTGGAGCTCTTAAGTTATCCTGCAACAGTTTGACTCTTGTCCTAACTTTTTTTTCAGATTCAGATGGATTAAATATGTGCCAGAGGGCCCCATCCCGGGTGAGTGGTTTCCCCCAACCAGGTGAGGCACCGTTTATCTCTGCAGCAGAAGTGTTTGTGGTGACTCTGTTACAGCTCTGTTCTTTGTCTTTCTTTTTGGGAAGTAAATCTGGATACCAGCAGTCAAGGTGAGCAGTGGAGAGAAGTAGCTGTTATTGCTCAGGTCTCAGTTTCTGGTGCTGCTCTAAGCTTCCATTCTCTTTTTTGTGATTTAGGCAATCTACTCGGAGCCTGCCAAGCCCCCGTCACCAGCCGGCCGATGCACCGGGTTCCCTGCCCGTGTGAGCCCTGTGGATGCATTACAGGACCTGGTGATGAAGCCCTGAACTCTTCTATTTCAAGGTGCCATCCAGGGGACCTTGGGCACCTGCCAAGGAGTTGGGGTGAGTCGGGGAAGTAGGGAGGAGGAGCGAGGGTCCCCTCACTTTTCAGCCATGCCCAATCACCTCATCTCCTCTTAACCCAGGCACCCCCTGTGACGACGGCCTCGGTCTCCGAGCGTGCCCGAAGCGTGCGGCCCGAGGAGCTGAGCGTTCTTAGGAGCACGGTGAGTAGCAGACTTGTGGGGTTTTGGCCGAGGGGCTGCCAAGATCAGGCACTGATGTTTGGTTTTCTGTAATACAGTTGTCTGAGAGACACCAGCCTGGTGCCAGCAGGACCTTCCTAGCTGACGAGGTGGTCTTTCTTCGCACCCGAGACCGGCATCCCCAGCTGTGCGAGAGATAAGTAGAGGGCCACGACCCACAGAGGGGATGAAAGCAGGGTGCTGGTTTGGGAATTACTGGGAGGGGTTTTTCAGTCCACTTTGGAGGTGGGGGGTGTCCATGGGGCGACCCCTTAGGCCCCATAAAAGCAAAGCCTGACTTTGGATCACAGTGCTGAGGTGCGCAGGGCAGAGCAGTCCCGGTGTGTATTGTGTCACTTGTCTTTTGTGTATTATGTGTTGTTTGGATATGTCATGTCCTTTACCTTAGGCCTTTGAGGGGCCTGTCAGAAACCCTGGCATCATTGTTAGCATCTGTGCTCTCTGCATTCCTTGGCCTGGCAGCCAAGCAATGGAACTTTTGGCTTGGGAGCTCAGGCATCAGACTCTCTTGTCTCTTTAGAAGCATCTGGTCAGATGTCCTTTCAGGTCTTGTTCTGAGCTGTGTGGACAGCTCTGCCCCGCCAGGATCCATTATGGCGGACGAGGACTTGAAAGAACGTGAGGGCAGGTAGAGGCTTCTGGCCATAGGATTCTCGGGCATCCATGTATGCAGTTCTTGGAATAAATAATTCGGTTAGCATCTTGTTCCTCCAGGTTTCTCTGAGCCTCATCAGCTCACCTTTGGTCTCCCCTCGGTCATCTCCTTTTGCATTCTCTCAGTCCTCGCAGCCATTTTCTTTGCCAGGAGCTTTCTGTCCGTGTCGTGTCCCCGTTGTCTGTCACGTCCTGTCCTGTGTCACGGGTGTCTGCACACACATTTGTGCCGGAGCTGCTCTGCCCTGCCGCATAGCCTGGTGCAATAGGAGAAGTCCCGGGGACTTGAAGTTTGTAATGTGGGGTGTAGTTGGACTCTAGGTGGGATTTGTAGATGGACACAGGATATCTGGAGCTCTTAAGTTATCCTGCAACAGTTTGACTCTTGTCCTAACTTTTTTTTCAGATTCAGATGGATTAAATATGTGCCAGAGGGCCCCATCCCGGGTGAGTGGTTTCCCCCAACCAAGTGAGGCACCGTTTATCTCTGCAGCAGAAGTGTTTGTGGTGACTCTGTTACAGCTCTGTTCTTTGTCTTTCTTTTTGGGAAGTAAATCTGGATACCAGCAGTCAAGGTGAGCAGTGGAGAGAAGTAGCTGTTATTGCTCAGGTCTCAGTTTCTGGTGCTGCTCTAAGCTTCCATTCTCTTTTTTGTGATTTAGGCAATCCACTCGGAGCCTGCCAAGCCCCCGTCACCAGCCGGCCGATGCACCGGGTTCCCTGCCCGTGTGAGCCCTGTGGATGCATTACAGGACCTGGTGATGAAGCCCTGAACTCTTCTATTTCAAGGTGCCATCCAGGTGGCCTTCAGCAGCTGCCAAGGAGTTGGGGTGAGTCGGGGAAGTAGGGAGGAGGAGCGAGGGTCCCCTCACTTTTCAGCCATGCCCAATCACCTCATCTCCTCTTAACCCAGGCACCCCCTGTGACGACGGCCTCGGTCTCCGAGCGTGCCCGAAGCGTGCGGCCCGAGGAGCTGAGCGTTCTTAGGAGCACGGTGAGTAGCAGACTTGTGGGGTTTTGGCCGAGGGGCTGCCAAGATCAGGCACTGGTGTTTGGTTTTCTGTAATACAGTTGTCTGAGAGACACCAGCCTGGTGCCAGCAGGACCTTCCCAGCTGACGAGGTGGCCTTTCTTCGCACCCGAGACCGGCATCCCCAGCTGTGCGAGAGATAAGTAGAGGGCCACGACCCACAGAGGGGATGAAAGCAGGGTGCTGGTTTGGGAATTACTGGGAGGGGTTTTTCAGTCCACTTTGGTGATAGGGGCTCTCCATTGGGCGACCCCTTAGGCCCCATAAAAGCAAAGCCTGACTTTTGATCACAGTGCTGATGTGCGCAGGGCAGAGCAGTCCCGGTGTGTATTGTGTCACTTGTCTTTTGTGTATTATGTGTGTTTGGATATGTCATGTCCTTTACCTTAGGCCTTGGAGGGGCCTGTCAGAAACCCTGGCATCATTGTTTGCATCTGTGATCTCTGCATTCTTCGGCCTGGCACCAATGCCAGGCCTTTGGATTAGACCTTTGGATTCAGGAGCTCAGACAGGCATCAGACTCTCTTGTCTCTTTAGAAGCATCCGGTCGGATGTCTTTTCAGGTCTTGTTCTGAGTTGTATGGACAGCTCTGCCCCGCCAGGATCCATTATGGCGGACTAGGACTTGAAAGAACGTGAGGGCAGGTAGAGGCTTCTGGCCGTAGGATTCTTGGGCATCCATCTTTGCAGTTTTTGGACTAAATCATTCAGTTAGTATCTTCTTCCTCCAGGTTTCTCTGAGCCTCATCAGCTCACCATCGGTCTCCCCTCGGTCATCTCCTTTTGCATTCTCTCAGTCCTCGCAGCCATTTTCCTTGCCAGGAGCTTTCTGTCTGTGTCGTGTCCCCGTTGTCTGTCATGTCCTGTCCCGTGTCACGGGTGTCTGCACACACATTTGTGCCGGAGCTGCTCTGCCCTGCCGCATAGCCTGGTGCAATAGGAGAAGTCCCGGGGACTTGAAGTTTGTAATGTGGGGTGTAGTTGGACTCTAGGTGGGATTTGTAGATGGACACAGGATATCTGGAGCTCTTAAGTTATCCTGCAACAGTTTGACTCTTGTCCTAACTTTTTTTTCAGATTCAGATGGATTAAATATGTGCCAGAGGGCCCCATCCCGGGTGAGTGGTTTCCCCCAACCAGGTGAGGCACCGTTTATCTCTGCAGCAGAAGTGTTTGTGGTGACTCTGTTACAGCTCTGTTCTTTGTCTTTCTTTTTGGGAAGTAAATCTGGATACCAGCAGTCAAGGTGAGCAGTGGAGAGAAGTAGCTGTTATTGCTCAGGTCTCAGTTTCTGGTGCTGCTCTAAGCTTCCATTCTCTTTTTTGTGATTTAGGCAATCCACTCGGAGCCTGCCAAGCCCCCGTCACCAGCCGGCCGATGCACCGGGTTCCCTGCCCGTGTGAGCCCTGTGGATGCATTACAGGACCTGGTGATGAAGCCCTGAACTCTTCTATTTCAAGGTGCCATCCAGGTGGCCTTCAGCAGCTGCCAAGGAGTTGGGGTGAGTCGGGGAAGTAGGGAGGAGGAGCGAGGGTCCCCTCACTTTTCAGCCATGCCCAATCACCTCATCTCCTCTTAACCCAGGCACCCCCTGTGACGACGGCCTCGGTCTCCGAACGTGCCCGAAGCGTGCGGCCCGAGGAGCTGAGCGTTCTTAGGAGCACGGTGAGTAGCAGACTTGTGGGGTTTTGGCCGAGGGGCTGCCAAGATCAGGCACTGATGTTTGGTTTTCTGTAATACAGTTGTCTGAGAGACACCAGCCTGGTGCCAGCAGGACCTTCCCAGCTGACGAGGTGGTCTTTCTTCGCACCCGAGACCGGCATCCCCAGCTGTGCGAGAGATAAGTAGAGGGCCACGACCCACAGAGGGGATGAAAGCAGGGTGCTGGTTTGGGAATTACTGGGAGGGGTTTTTCAGTCCACTTTGGAGGTGGGGGGTGTCCATGGGGCGACCCCTTAGGCCCCATAAAAGCAAAGCCTGACTTTGGATCACAGTGCTGAGGTGCGCAGGGCAGAGCAGTCCTAGTGTGTATTGTGTCACTTGTCTTTTGTGTATTATGTGTTGTTTGGATATGTCATGTCCTTTACCTTAGGCCTTTGAGGGGCCTGTCAGAAACCCTGGCATCATTGTTAGCATCTGTGCTCTCTGCATTCCTTGGCCTGGCAGCCAAGCAATGGAACTTTTGGCTTGGGAGCTCAGGCATCAGACTCTCTTGTCTCTTTAGAAGCATCTGGTCAGATGTCCTTTCAGGTCTTGTTCTGAGCTGTGTGGACAGCTCTGCCCCGCCAGGATCCATTATGGCGGACGAGGACTTGAAAGAACGTGAGGGCAGGTAGAGGCTTCTGGCCATAGGATTCTCGGGCATCCATGTATGCAGTTCTTGGAATAAATAATTCGGTTAGCATCTTGTTCCTCCAGGTTTCTCTGAGCCTCATCAGCTCACCTTTGGTCTCCCCTCGGTCATCTCCTTTTGCATTCTCTCAGTCCTCGCAGCCATTTTCTTTGCCAGGAGCTTTCTGTCCGTGTCGTGTCCCCGTTGTCTGTCACGTCCTGTCCTGTGTCACGGGTGTCTGCACACACATTTGTGCCGGAGCTGCTCTGCCCTGCCGCATAGCCTGGTGCAATAGGAGAAGTCCCGGGGACTTGAAGTTTGTAATGTGGGGTGTAGTTGGACTCTAGGTGGGATTTGTAGATGGACACAGGATATCTGGAGCTCTTAAGTTATCCTGCAACAGTTTGACTCTTGTCCTAACTTTTTTTTCAGATTCAGATGGATTAAATATGTGCCAGAGGGCCCCATCCCGGGTGAGTGGTTTCCCCCAACCAAGTGAGGCACCGTTTATCTCTGCAGCAGAAGTGTTTGTGGTGACTCTGTTACAGCTCTGTTCTTTGTCTTTCTTTTTGGGAAGTAAATCTGGATACCAGCAGTCAAGGTGAGCAGTGGAGAGAAGTAGCTGTTATTGCTCAGGTCTCAGTTTCTGGTGCTGCTCTAAGCTTCCATTCTCTTTTTTGTGATTTAGGCGATCCACTCGGAGCCTGCCAAGCCCCCGTCACCAGCCGGCCGATGCACCGGGTTCCCTGCCCGTGTGAGCCCTGTGGATGCATTACAGGACCTGGTGATGAAGCCCTGAACTTTTCTATTTCAAGGTGCCATCCAGGTGACCTTGGGCACCTGCCAAGGAGTTGGGGTGAGTCGGGGAAGTAGGGAGGAGGAGCGAGGGTCCCCTCACTTTTCAGCCATGCCCAATCACCTCATCTCCTCTTAACCCAGGCACCCCCTGTGACGACGGCCTCGGTCTCCGAGCGTGCCCGAAGCGTGCGGCCCGAGGAGCTGAGCGTTCTTAGGAGCACGGTGAGTAGCAGACTTGTGGGGTTTTGGCCGAGGGGCTGCCAAGATCAGGATGTTTGGTTTTCTGTAATACAGTTGTCTGAGAGACACCAGCCTGGTGCCACCAGGACCTTCCCAGCTGACGAGGTGGCCTTTCTTCGCACCCGAGACCGGCATCCCCAGCTGTGCGAGAGATAAGTAGAGGGCCACGACCCACAGAGGGGATGAAAGCAGGGGGCTGGTTTGGGAATTACTGGGAGGGGTTTTTGAGTCCACTTTGGTGATAGGGGCTGTCCATTGGGCGACCCCTTAGGCCCCATAAAAGCAAAGCCTGACTTTTGATCACAGTGCTGATGTGCGCAGGGCAGAGCAGTCCCGGTGTGTATCGTGTCACTTGTCTTTTGTGTATTATGTGTTGTTTGGATATGTCATGTCCTTTACCTTAGGCCTTTGAGGGGCCTGTCAGACACCCTGGCATCATTGTTAGCATCTGCGATCTCTGCATTTCTTGGCCTGGAACCCAGGCCATAGAACTTTTGCCTCAGGAGCTCAGACAGGCATCAGACTCTCTTGTCTCTTTAGAAGCATCCGGTCAGATGTCTTTTCAGGTCTTCTTCTGAGTTGTATGGACAGCTCTGCCCCGCCAGGATCCATTATGGCGGACTAGGACTTGAAAGAACGTGAGGGCAGGTAGAGGCTTCTGGCCGTAGGATTCTTGGGCATCCATCTTTGCAGTTTTTGGACTAAATCATTCAGTTTAGCATCTTCTTCCTCCCGGTTTCTCTGAGCCTCATCAGCTCGCCATCGGTCTTACCTCAGTCATCTAATTTTCTGTCCTTGTGCTCCTTGTAGTCATGCTTCTTGTCTCGAGATTTCTGTCTGTGTCGTGTCCCCGTTGTCTGTCACGTCCTGTCCTGTGTCACGGGTGTCAGCACACATTTGTGCCGCAGCTGCTCTGTCCTGCCGCATAGCCCGGTGCAATAGGAGAAGTCCTGGGGACTTGAAGTTTGTAATGTGGGGTGTAGTTGGACTCTAGGTGGGATTTGTAGATGGACACAGGATATCAGGAGCTCTTAAGTTATCCTGCAACAGTTTGACTCTTGTCCTAACTTTCTTTCAGATGCAGAAGGATAAAATCCAGGGCAGAGCCCCCCATCCCAGGTGCGGGGATTGCCCTGAGCAGGTCAGTCACTGTTTGTCTCTGCAGAGGAAGCATAAATGGTGGCTGTTACAGCATTGTTCTTTGTCTGTCTTTTTAGGAACTCAAGGCTGAGAGCAGCAGTCAAGGCCGAGTGGGTGAGGTGAGCATTGAATAGCATACAGAAGCAGTTGTTATTGCTGAGGTCTCAGTTTTGGTGCAGCTCTAAGCATCTCCACTTTTTTTTTATTTTAGGTGGTCCACTTGCTATCTCTCCTGGCCGAGCATGCCTATGCCAGGTGGGTGAGAGCTTAAGGTATCGGTGTGGCATCCTTGTCAGATTTGGGAGGTTGCGTTTTCACAGTATCTCAGCATGCTTTTCCGCTTTGTTTCTTTGCAGGTGCTGTCGCTGCCCTAGGCACGCCAAGGAACAGAGGAGGGCAGGTGAGTCGGAGTTTAGGCAGGCTGACTCCTAGGTGAGCGTTACACAGCAGCATGCGAAGCGTGTCCCTTTTCTCTTTGCAGGTCTCTTCCGGGCACCCTCCGGAGTCAAATCAAGATTTGAGGTGAGCGGGGGCAGCGGTGCGGAGGAGTCACGGGAATTACTGTTTTTGAGGGCAATAGTCAGGTTTTCTGTTTTGTCTTAGGTACCCTGAGGAGGCTCGTAGCCAAAGCTTGGAAACGGCAGCACCGAAGCACACACGGAGAGCATCTCAACGTCCACGTCCGACCGAGGATGGATTTTGCCCTCTCCTCTTCCAAAAGCTAAGTGTCGGGGGCCAGTGGCTGGGACAAGGGGAATAGCCTTTACTCTCACAGGAGGCAATTTGATGTCAGCTTACTGGAGAGGTCTGTAGTGGGGCGGGCTCTCTGGAAGTAAAGGGAGAGGGTTTCCCCTCAGCCTCGCCAGAGCCTTTGCTGGGCAGGGCAGTTCCGACCCATCTTCACATTTTCGCGTACTTTGCGTCGTCCGCCTCCCTCGGCCCGATGTCGTCAGGGATCTTTCCCCCGAGGAGCTCGCCTTCACGTCCGGAGCTACGGCCACGGTCACCCGGCAGTCGGCTTCCTTCTCTAGGCTCGCCGAGCCTCTCGAGCATCCTCTTAAGTGCTTTGGCACTAACTTGTTTTGACGAGTTCCATTTCATCATCACGTGCCATCGTCATAGGGCTTCCTTTCCTTTGGCATCATCAGCCTCTGGCTCATCTTGGGCTATGCATCTTGGGTCCCTAAGGGGACAGTGCCAGGCAGTTGCCACTCGTCTCTGTGTTATGTCATCTGTGTCTATGTTATGTCGTCTGTGTCTGTGTTATGTAGTCTGTGTCTGTCATCTTCCATGTCACAGGTCCTTGTCTCGTCTCGACGCTTTATCGGCACTATTCCGTGCCACGTAGGCCATATTCTACTCATGTTCCTTTCCGGATATCCCTTATTCCAGCATCTTTACATTTTTACTCTTTGAGACAGGAAGGGACAAGATCCTCAAAGGGACAAAATGTTCTCATCCGTCTTCCTTCTCACTACCGGCTTTGGTAGTGCCTTTTTTTCCACGCCATTCTCTTGGACTTCCCGAGGGAGCGTCTTACACCCTCCTCACGTGACCGCAGGAGTTCGATATGTTCCATCCTACTAAGGGGTATAGGGCTCAAGAATTCATCTTCCAGAGAGCTATCTCAAGTCCTGGCTTACATTGCATGTACCTATGTTGGCTTATACTGTATGTACTTATATTGTGTGTACCTATGCTGGCTTATACTGTATGTACTTACATTGTGTGTACCTGTGTTGGCTTATACTGTATGTACTTACACTGTGTGTACCTGTGTTGGCTTATACTGTATGTACTTATATTGTGTGTGCCTATGCTGGTTTATACTGTATGTACTTTTACTGTATGTACTTACACTGTGTGTACCTCTGCTGGCTTATACTGTATGTACTTGTACTGTATGTACTTACACTGTGTGTATGTGTGCTGGCTTATACTATATGTACTTGTACTGTATCTACTTACACTGTGTGTACCTATGCTGGCTTATACTGTATGTACTTACACTGTGTGTACCTGTGTTGGCTTATACTGTATGTACTTATATTGTGTGTGCCTATGCTGGTTTATACTGTATGTACTTACACTGTATGTACTTACACTGTGTGTACCTCTGCTGGCTTATACTGTATGTACTTGTACTGTATGTACTTACACTGTGTGTGTGTGCTGGCTTATACTGTATGTACTTGTACTGTATGTACTTACACTGTGTGTATGTGTGCTGGCTTATACTATATGTACTTGTACTGTATCTACTTACACTGTGTGTACCTATGCTGGCTTATACTGTATGTACTTACACTGTGTGTACCTGTGTTGGCTTATACTGTATGTACTTATATTGTGTGTGCCTATGCTGGTTTATACTGTATGTACTTACACTGTATGTACTTACACTGTGTGTACCTCTGCTGGCTTATACTGTATGTACTTGTACTGTATGTACTTACACTGTGTGTGTGTGCTGGCTTATACTGTATGTACTTGTACTGTATCTACTTACACTGTGTGTACCTATGCTGGCTTATACTGTATGTACTTGTACTGTATCTACTTACACCGTGTGTACCTGTGCTGGCTTATACTGTATGTACTTATATTGCGTGTGCCTATGCTGGTTTATACTGTATGTACTTATACTGTATGTACTTACACTGTGTGTACCTATGCTGGCTTATACTGTATGTACTTATATTGCGTGTGCCTATGCTGGTTTATACTGTATGTACTTACACTGTACCACTTATGCTTGGAGCTGCCCTGCCCTGGCATGTAGTCACAGTTAGGTAGAAGAGTTTTAAAAACTTTACTGTTCATCTGTCTTTAATGGGGTTTTGGGTAGAAAATTTATCGGTCAGAGCAGGGACAAGTCCTAGCTGTCAGATAGCCACTCATTGACTGCTTCCTGTTGTCTCACAGGTCCCCGAGGCTACCGATTTCCCCCGAATCTACCATTTGATGTCAAGGAGCGGCAGCCAGAAGAAGCGTGGAAGCGCGTTCTTCAGTGTCTCGAGTAAGGGCCACACCAAGCATGTAAATGGGAAGAGCGTGAGTGACAGCATATGTCTGTCTGCGTGTGTGAGTGCATGCTGACTGGATTTAACCTTGTGTGTGTGACTTTTGCCTTTCAGGTTTTTCAACTCATTTGTAAATTTAGAATAAAAAATCCCCAGCTGGGGGGTTTTTTTTTCCCCCCCTGGCTGGGTTTTTTTTTTCCCCGGTCCTGGTCGGTCTGTGAGGCGATGTCCATCGCCAAAGTTTGGGCGCGGACCCTCCAGGGACTGGGGTTTTTGTCAGGCAGGAGGATTTTTTGGAGGCTCCCAGGAACCACGTTCCCGAGGAGGGGTGTGAGCGTGTGCTGAGGGTTAGCAGAGCAGTCGAGGTGTGATTTAGTGTGGGTTTGTGTGTAAGCTGAAGGAATTGTGTGTGTGTTGAAGGGTTCTAGGGTTGTAACCTTGTATGACTTTTGCTTTTCAGGTTTTTCAACTCATTTTTAAATTTAGAATAAAAAATCCCCAGCCGGGGTTTTTTTTTTTTTTTTCCCCCCGGCTGGGTTTTTTTTTCCCCGGTCCCAGTCGGTCTGCGAGGCGATGTTCATCGCCAAAGTTTGGGCGCGGACCCTCCAGGGACCGGGGTTTTCGTCAGGCAGGAGGATTTTTTGGAGGCTCCCGGGAACCACGTTCCCGAGGAGCGGCGTGAGTGTGTGCTGAGGGTTAGCAGAGCAGTCGAGGTGTGATTTAGTGTGGGTTTGTGTGTAAGCTGAAGGAATTGTGTGTGTGTTGAAGGGTTCTAGGGTTGTCACCTTGTATGACTTTTGCTTTTCAGGTTTTTCAACTCATTTTTAAATTTAGAATAAAAAATCCCCAGCCGGGGGGTTTTTTTTTTTTCCCCCCGGCTGGGTTTTTTTTTCCCCGGTCCTGGTTGGTCTGCGAGGCGATGTTCATCGCCAAAGTTTGGGTGCGGACCCTCCAGGGACCGGGGTTTTCGTCAGGCAGGAGGATTTTTTGGAGGCTCCCGGGAACCACGTTCCCGAGGAGCGGCGTGAGTGTGTGCTGAGGGTTAGCAGAGCAGTCGAGGTGTGATTTAGTGTGGGTTTGTGTGTAAGCTGAAGGAATTGTGTGTGTGTTGAAGGGTTCTAGGGTTGTCACCTTGTATGACTTTTGCTTTTCAGGTTTTTCAACTCATTTT